>NW_026698537.1:0-40025 GCF_030435755.1 Ochotona princeps
TCCGAGTGGTTCTTGTGGGAGAACAACTCCATTTGGCTCACTAACTTCACACACCATCAGGCTTCCAAGCAGCTCTCAAGGAAACTCAGTTTTCACACTCTATGCTTAGTGCCCTTTGAGTGCATTATCTAGGACTGAAATGAAGCTTGGTGAGCATCCCACACAAACGAATGCTCCACATGCGGGTTTCACATGCCACCAACTCCACATTCACAGGCAACTTCAGCGCCACGGCCATTTTCAGATAGCCCTCAATGCAAAGGCTCTAGATGCAAATATTGGTGTGAGAGTTAATTCAATCAAGGAAACACTGCATGTTGGTGAAGGGCATATTGAAGAAGGATCAGTCGAGTGGTTCTTGTGGGAGAACAACTCCATTTGGCTCACTAACTTCACACACCATCAGGCTTCCAAGCAGCTCTCAAGGAAACTCAGTTTTCACACTCTATGCTTAGTGATCTTTGAGTGCCTAGGACTGAAATGAACCTGGTAGAACATCCCACACAAACGAATGCTCCACATGCGGGTTTCACATGCCACCAACTCCACATTCACAGGCAACTTCAGCGCCACAGCCGTTTTCAGATAGCCCTCAATGCAAAGGCTCTAGACGCAAATATTGGTGTGAGAGCTAATTCAATCAAGGAAACACTGCATGTTGGTGAAGGGCATATTGAAGAAGGATCAGCCGAGTGGTTCTTGTGGGAGAACAACTCCATTTGGCTCACTAACTTCACACACCATCAGGCTTCCAAGCAGCTCTCAAGGAAACTCAGTTTTCACACTCTATGCTTAGTGCCCTTTGAGTGCCTAGGACTGAAATGAAGCTTGGTGAGCATCCCACACAAACGAATGCTCCACTTGCGGGTTTCACATGCCACCAACTCCACATTCTCAGGCAACTTCAGCGCCACAGCCGTTTTCAGATAGCCCTCAATGCAAAGGCTCTAGACGCAAATATTGGTGTGAGAGGTAATTCAATCAAGGAAACACTGCATGTTGGTGAAGTGCATATTGAAGAAGGATCAGCCGAGTGGTTCTTGTGGGAGAACAACTCCATTTGGCTCACTAACTTCACACACCATCAGGCTTCCAAGCAGCTCTCAAGGAAACTCAGTTTTCACACTCTATGCTTAGTGCCCTTTGAGTGCATTATCTAGGAATGACCTGGTAGAGCATCCACACAAACGAATGCTCCACATGCGGGTTTCACATGCCACCAACTCCACATTCACAGGCAACTTCAGCGCCACAGCCTTTTTCAGATAGCCCTCAATGCAAAGGCTCTAGACGCAAATATTGGTGTGAGAGGTAATTCAATCAAGGAAACACTGCGTGTTGGTGAAAGGCATATTGAAGAAGGATCAGCCGAGTGGTTCTTGTGAGAGAACAACTCCATTTGGCTCACTAACTTCACACACCATCAGGCTTCCAAGCAGCTCTCAAGGAAACTCAGTTTTCACACTCTATGCTTAGTGCCTTTTGAGTGCATTATCTAGGAATGAACCTGGTAGAGCATCCCACACAAACGAATGCTCCACATGCGGGTTTCACATGCCACCAACTCCACATTCACAGGCAACTTCAGCGCCACAGCCGTTTTCAGATAGCCCTCAATGCAAAGGCTCTAGACGCAAATATTGGTGTGAGAGCTAATTCAATCAAGGAAACACTGCATGTTGGTGAAGGGCATATTGAAGAAGGATCAGCCGAGTGGTTCTTGTGGGAGAACAACTCCATTTGGCTCACTAACTTCACACACCATCAGGCTTCCAAGCAGCTCTCAAGGAAACTCAGTTTTCACACTCTATGCTTAGTGCCCTTTGAGTGCATTATCCAGGAATGAACCTGGTAGAGCATCCCACACAAACGAATGCTCCACATGCGGGTTTCACATGCCACCAACTCCACATTCTCAGGCAACTTCAGCGCCACAGCCGTTTTCAGAGAGCCCTCAATGCAAAGGCTCTAGACGCTAATATTGGTGTGAGAGCTAATTCAATCAAGGAAACACTGCATGTTGGTGAAGGGCATATTGAAGAAGGATCAGCCAAGTGGTTCTTGTGGGAGAACAACTCCATTTGCTCACTAACTTCACACACCATCAGGCTTCCAAGCAGCTCTCAAGGAAACTCAGTTTTCACTCTGAATGCTTAGTGCCCTTTGAGTGCCTAGGAGTGAAATGAAACTTGGTGAGCATCCCACACAAACGAATGCTCCACATGCGGGTTTCACATGCCACCAACTCCACATTCTCAGGCAACTTCAGAGCCACAGCCGTTTTCAGATAGCCCTCAATGCAAAGGGTTTAGACGCAAATATTGGTGTGAGAGGTAATTCAATCAAGGAAACACTGCATGTTGGTGAAGGGCATATTGAAGAAGGATCAGCCGAGTGGTTCTTGTGGGAGAACAACTCCATTTGGCTCACTAACTTCACACACCATCAGGCTTCCAAGCAGCTCTCAAGGAAACTCAGTTTTCACACTCTATGCTTAGTGCCCTTTGAGTGCATTATCTAGGAATGAAGCTGGTAGAGCATCCCACACAAACGAATGCTCCACATGCGGGTTTCACATGCCACCAACTCCACATTCACAGGCAACTTCAGAGCCACCGCCGTTTTCAGATAGCCCTCAATGCAAAGGCTCTAGACGCAAATATTGGTGTGAGAGCTAATTCAATCAAGGAAACACTGCATGTTGGTGAAGGGCATATTGAAGAAGGATCAGCCGAGTGGTTCTTGTGGGAGAACAACTCCATTTGGCTCACTAACTTCACACACCATCAGGCTTCCAAGCAGCTCTCAAGGAAACTCAGTTTTCACACTCTATGCTTAGTGATCTTTGAGTGCCTAGGACTGAAATGAACCTGGTAGAACATCCCACACAAACGAATGCTCCACATGCGGGTTTCACATGCCACCAACTCCACATTCACAGGCAACTTCAGAGCCACCGCCGTTTTCAGATAGCCCTCAATGCAAAGGCTCTAGACGCAAATATTGGTGTGAGAGCTAATTCAATGAAGGAAACACTGCATGTTGGTGAAGGGCATATTGAAGAAGGATCAACCGAGTGGTTCTTGTGGGAGAACAACTCCATTTGGCTCACTAACTTCACACACCATCAGGCTTCCAAGCAGCTCTCAAGGAAACTCAGTTTTCACACTCTATGCTTAGTGCCGTTTGAGTGCATTATCTAGGAATGAACCTGGTAGAGCATCCCACACAAACGAATGCTCCACATGCGGGTTTCACATGACACCAACTCCACATTCTCAGGCAACTTCAGCGCCACAGCCGTTTTCAGATAGCCCTCAATGCAAAGGCTCTAGACGCAAATATTGGTGTGAGAGCTAATTCAATCAAGGAAACACTGCATGTTGGTGAAGGGCATATTGAAGAAGGATCAGCCGAGTGGTTCTTGTGGGAGAACAACTCTATTTGGCTCACTAACTTCACACACCATCAGGCTTCCAAGCAGCTCTCAAGGAAACTCAGTTTTCACACTCAATGCTTAGTGCCCTTTGAGTGCCTAGGACTGAAATGAAACTTGGTGAGCATCCCACACAAACGAATGCTCCACATGCGGGTTTCACATGCCACCAACTCCACATTCACAGGCAACTTCAGAGCCACAGTCGTTTTCAGATAGCCCTCAATGCAAAGGGTTTAGACGCAAATATTGGTGTGAGAGGTAATTCAATCAAGGAAACACTGCATGTTGGTGAAGGGCATATTGAAGAAGGATCAGCCGAGTGGTTCTTGTGGGAGAACAACTCCATTTGGCTCACTAACTTCACACACCATCAGGCTTCCAAGCAGCTCTCAAGGAAACTCAGTTTTCACACTCTATGCTTAGTGCCCTTTGAGTGCCTAGGACTGAAATGAAGCTTGGTGAGCATCCCACACAAACGAATGCTCCACATGCGGGTTTCACATGCCACCAACTCCACATTCACAGGCAACTTCAGCGCCACGGCCATTTTCAGATAGCCCTCAATGCAACGGCTCTAGATGCAAATATTGGTGTGAGAGTTAATTCAATCAAGGAAACACTGCATGTTGGTGCAGGGCATATTGAAGAAGGATCAGCCGAGTGGTTCTTGTGGGAGAACAACTCCATTTGGCTCACTAACTTCACACACCATCAGGCTTCCAAGCAGCTCTCAAGGAAACTCAGTTTTCACACTCTATGCTTAGTGCCCTTTGAGTGCATTATCTAGGAATGAAGCTGGTAGAGCATCCCACACAAACGAATGCTCCACATGCGGGTTTCACATGCCACCAACTCCACATTCACAGGCAACTTCAGCGCCACAGCCGTTTTCAGATAGCCCTCAATGCAAAGGCTCTAGACGCAAATATTGGTGTGAGAGTTAATTCAATCAAGGAAACACTGCGTGTTGGTGAAAGGCATATTGAAGAAGGATCAGCCGAGTGGTTCTTGTGAGAGAACAACTCCATTTGGCTCACTAACTTCACACACCATCAGGCTTCCAAGCAGCTCTCAAGGAAACTCAGTTTTCACACTCTATGCTTAGTGCCTTTTGCGTGCATTATCTAGGAATGAACCTGGTAGAGCATCCCACACAAACGAATGCTCCACATGCGGGTTTCACATGCCACCAACTCCACATTCACAGGCAACTTCAGCGCTACAGCCGTTTTCAGATAGCCCTCAATGCAAAGGCTCTAGACGCAAATATTGGTGTGAGAGCTAATTCAATCAAGAAAACACTGCATGTTGGTGAAGGGCATATTGAAGAAGGATCAGCCGAGTGGTTCTTGTGGGAGAACAACTCCATTTGGCTCACTAACTTCACACACCATCAGGCTTCCAAGCAGCTCTCCAGGAAACTCAGTTTTCACACTCTATGCTTAGTGCCCTTTGAGTGCATTATCCAGGAATGAACCTGGTAGAGCATCCCACACAAACGAATGCTCCACATGCGGGTTTCACATGCCACCAACTCCACATTCTCAGGCAACTTCAGCGCCACAGCCGTTTTCAGATAGCCCTCAATGCAAAGGCTCTAGACGCTAATATTGGTGTGAGAGCTAATTCAATCAAGGAAACACTGCATGTTGGTGAAGGGCATATTGAAGAAGGATCAGCCAAGTGGTTCTTGTGGGAGAACAACTCCATTTGGCTCACTAACTTCACACACCATCAGGCTTCCAAGCAGCTCTCAAGGAAACTCAGTTTTCACTCTGAATGCTTAGTGAACTTTGAGTGCCTAGGAGTGAAATGAAACTTGGTGAGCATCCCACACAAACGAATGCTCCACATGCGGGTTTCACATGCCACCAACTCCACATTCTCAGGCAACTTCAGAGCCACAGCCGTTTTCAGATAGCCCTCAATGCAAAGGGTTTAGACGCAAATATTGGTGTGAGAGGTAATTCAATCAAGGAAACACTGCATGTTGGTGAAGGGCATATTGAAGAAGGATCAGCCGAGTGGTTCTTGTGGGAGAACAACTCCATTTGGCTCACTAACTTCACACACCATCAGGCTTCCAAGCAGCTCTCAAGGAAACTCAGTTTTCACACTCTATGCTTAGTGCCCTTTGAGTGCATTATCTAGGAATGAAGCTGGTAGAGCATCCCACACAAACGAATGCTCCACATGCGGGTTTCACATGCCACCAACTCCACATTCACAGGCAACTTCAGAGCCACCGCCGTTTTCAGATAGCCCTCAATGCAAAGGCTCTAGACGCAAATATTGGTGTGAGAGCTAATTCAATCAAGGAAACACTGCATGTTGGTGAAGGGCATATTGAAGAAGGATCAGCCGAGTGGTTCTTGTGGGAGAACAACTCCATTTGGCTCACTAACTTCACACACCATCAGGCTTCCAAGCAGCTCTCAAGGAAACTCAGTTTTCACACTCTATGCTTAGTGATCTTTGAGTGCCTAGGACTGAAATGAACCTGGTAGAACATCCCACACAAACGAATGCTCCACATGCGGGTTTCACATGCCACCAACTCCACATTCACAGGCAACTTCAGAGCCACCGCCGTTTTCAGATAGCCCTCAATGCAAAGGCTCTAGACGCAAATATTGGTGTGAGAGCTAATTCAATGAAGGAAACACTGCATGTTGGTGAAGGGCATATTGAAGAAGGATCAGCCGAGTGGTTCTTGTGGGAGAACAACTCCATTTGGCTCACTAACTTCACACACCATCAGGCTTCCAAGCAGCTCTCAAGGAAACTCAGTTTTCACACTCTATGCTTAGTGCCGTTTGAGTGCATTATCTAGGAATGAACCTGGTAGAGCATCCCACACAAACGAATGCTCCACATGCGGGTTTCACATGCCACCAACTCCACATTCTCAGGCAACTTCAGCGCCACAGCCGTTTTCAGATAGCCCTCAATGCAAAGGCTCTAGACGCAAATATTGGTGTGAGAGCTAATTCAATCAAGGAAACACTGCATGTTGGTGAAGGGCATATTGAAGAAGGATCAGCCGAGTGGTTCTTGTGGGAGAACAACTCCATTTGGCTCACTAACTTCACACCATCAGGCTTCCAAGCAGCTCTCAAGGAAACTCAGTTTTCACACTCAATGCTTAGTGCCCTTTGAGTGCCTAGGACTGAAATGAAACTTGGTGAGCATCCCACACAAACGAATGCTCCACATGCGGGTTTCACATGCCACCAACTCCACATTCACAGGCAACTTCAGAGCCACAGTCGTTTTCAGATAGCCCTCAATGCAAAGGGTTTAGACGCAAATATTGGTGTGAGAGGTAATTCAATCAAGGAAACACTGCATGTTGGTGAAGGGCATATTGAAGAAGGATCAGCCGAGTGGTTCTTGTGGGAGAACAACTCCATTTGGCTCACTAACTTCACACACCATCAGGCTTCCAAGCAGCTCTCCAGGAAACTCAGTTTTCACACTCTATGCTTAGTGCCCTTTGAGTGCCTAGGACTGAAATGAAGCTTGGTGAGCATCCCACACAAACGAATGCTCCACTTGCGGGTTTCACATGCCACCAACTCCACATTCTCAGGCAACTTCAGCGCCACAGCCGTTTTCAGATAGCCCTCAATGCAAAGGCTCTAGACGCAAATATTGGTGTGAGAGGTAATTCAATCAAGGAAACACTGCATGTTGGTGAAGTGCATATTGAAGAAGGATCAGCCGAGTGGTTCTTGTGGGAGAACAACTCCATTTGGCTCACTAACTTCACACACCATCAGGCTTCCAAGCAGCTCTCAAGGAAACTCAGTTTTCACACTCTATGCTTAGTGCCCTTTGAGTGCATTATCTAGGAATGACCTGGTAGAGCATCCCACACAAACGAATGCTCCACATGCGGGTTTCACATGCCACCAACTCCACATTCACAGGCAACTTCAGCGCCACAGCCGTTTTCAGATAGCCCTCAATGCAAAGGCTCTAGACGCAAATATTGGTGTGAGAGTTAATTCAATCAAGGAAACACTGCGTGTTGGTGAAAGGCATATTGAAGAAGGATCAGCCGAGTGGTTCTTGTGAGAGAACAACTCCATTTGGCTCACTAACTTCACACACCATCAGGCTTCCAAGCAGCTCTCAAGGAAACTCAGTTTTCACACTCTATGCTTAGTGCCCTTTGAGTGCATTATCTAGGAATGAACCTGGTAGAGCATCCCACACAAACGAATGCTCCACATGCGGGTTTCACATGCCACCAACTCCACATTCACAGGCAACTTCAGCGCCACAGCCGTTTTCAGATAGCCCTCAATGCAAAGGCTCTAGACGCAAATATTGGTGTGAGAGCTAATTCAATCAAGGAAACACTGCATGTTGGTGAAGGGCATATTGAAGAAGGATCAGCCGAGTGGTTCTTGTGGGAGAACAACTCCATTTGGCTCACTAACTTCACACACCATCAGGCTTCCAAGCAGCTCTCCAGGAAACTCAGTTTTCACACTCTATGCTTAGTGCCCTTTGAGTGCATTATCCAGGAATGAACCTGGTAGAGCATCCCACACAAACGAATGCTCCACATGCGGGTTTCACATGCCACCAACTCCACATTCTCAGGCAACTTCAGCGCCACAGCCGTTTTCAGATAGCCCTCAATGCAAAGGCTCTAGACGCTAATATTGGTGTGAGAGCTAATTCAATCAAGGAAACACTGCATGTTGGTGAAGGGCATATTGAAGAAGGATCAGCCAAGTGGTTCTTGTGGGAGAACAACTCCATTTGGCTCACTAACTTCACACACCATCAGGCTTCCAAGCAGCTCTCAAGGAAACTCAGTTTTCACTCTGAATGCTTAGTGCCCTTTGAGTGCCTAGGAGTGAAATGAAACTTGGTAGGCATCCCACACAAACGAATGCTCCACATGCGGGTTTCACATGCCACCAACTCCACATTCTCAGGCAACTTCAGAGCCACAGCCGTTTTCAGATAGCCCTCAATGCAAAGGGTTTAGACGCAAATATTGGTGTGAGAGGTAATTCAATCAAGGAAACACTGCATGTTGGTGAAGGGCATATTGAAGAAGGATCAGCCGAGTGGTTCTTGTGGGAGAACAACTCCATTTGGCTCACTAACTTCACACACCATCAGGCTTCCAAGCAGCTCTCAAGGAAACTCAGTTTTCACACTCTATGCTTAGTGCCCTTTGAGTGCATTATCTAGGAATGAAGCTGGTAGAGCATCCCACACAAACGAATGCTCCACATGCGGGTTTCACATGCCACCAACTCCACATTCACAGGCAACTTCAGAGCCACCGCCGTTTTCAGATAGCCCTCAATGCAAAGGCTCTAGACGCAAATATTGGTGTGAGAGCTAATTCAATCAAGGAAACACTGCATGTTGGTGAAGGGCATATTGAAGAAGGATCAGCCGAGTGGTTCTTGTGGGAGAACAACTCCATTTGGCTCACTAACTTCACACACCATCAGGCTTCCAAGCAGCTCTCAAGGAAACTCAGTTTTCACACTCTATGCTTAGTGATCTTTGAGTGCCTAGGACTGAAATGAACCTGGTAGAACATCCCACACAAACGAATGCTCCACATGCGGGTTTCACATGCCACCAACTCCACATTCACAGGCAACTTCAGAGCCACCGCCGTTTTCAGATAGCCCTCAATGCAAAGGCTCTAGACGCAAATATTGGTGTGAGAGCTAATTCAATGAAGGAAACACTGCATGTTGGTGAAGGGCATATTGAAGAAGGATCAGCCGAGTGGTTCTTGTGGGAGAACAACTCCATTTGGCTCACTAACTTCACACACCATCAGGCTTCCAAGCAGCTCTCAAGGAAACTCAGTTTTCACACTCTATGCTTAGTGCCGTTTGAGTGCATTATCTAGGAATGAACCTGGTAGAGCATCCCACACAAACGAATGCTCCACATGCGGGTTTCACATGCCACCAACTCCACATTCTCAGGCAACTTCAGCGCCACAGTCGTTTTCAGATAGCCCTCAATGCAAAGGGTTTAGACGCAAATATTGGTGTGAGAGGTAATTCAATCAAGGAAACACTGCATGTTGGTGAAGGGCATATTGAAGAAGGATCAGCCGAGTGGTTCTTGTGGGAGAACAACTCTATTTGGCTCACTAACTTCACACCATCAGGCTTCCAAGCAGCTCTCAAGGAAACTCAGTTTTCACACTCTATGCTTAGTGCCCTTTGAGTGCATTATCTAGGAATGAACTGGTAGAGCATCCCACACAAACGAATGCTCCACATGCGGGTTTCACATGCCACCAACTCCACATTCACAGGCAACTTCAGCGCCACAGCCGTTTTCAGATAGCCCTCAATGCAAAGGCTGTAGACGCAAATATTGGTGTGAGAGTTAATTCAATCAAGGAAACACTGCGTGTTGGTGAAAGGCATATTGAAGAAGGATCAGCCGAGTGGTTCTTGTGAGAGAACAACTCCATTTGGCTCACTAACTTCACACACCATCAGGCTTCCAAGCAGCTCTCAAGGAAACTCAGTTTTCACACTCTATGCTTAGTGCCCTTTGAGTGCATTATCTAGGAATGAACCTGGTAGAGCATCCCACACAAACGAATGCTCCACATGCGGGTTTCACATGCCACCAACTCCACATTCACAGGCAACTTCAGCGCCACAGCCGTTTTCAGATAGCCCTCAATGCAAAGGCTCTAGATGCAAATATTTGTGTTAGAGCTAATTCAATCAAGGAAACACTGCATGTTAGTGAAGGGCATATTGAAGAAGGATCAGCCGAGTGGTTCTTGTGGGAGAACAACTCCATTTGGCTCACTAACTTCACACACCATCAGGCTTCCAAGCAGCTCTCAAGGAAACTCAGTTTTCACACTCTATGCTTAGTGCCCTTTGAGTGCCTAGGAGTGAAATGAAACTTGGTGAGCATCCCACACAAACGAATGCTCCACATGCGGGTTTCACATGCCACCAACTCCACATTCTCAGGCAACTTCAGAGCCACAGCCGTTTTCAGATAGCCCTCAATGCAAAGGGTTTAGACGCAAATATTGGTGTGAGAGGTAATTCAATCAAGGAAACACTGCATGTTGGTGAAGGGCATATTGAAGAAGGATCAGCCGAGTGGTTCTTGTGGGAGAACAACTCCATTTGGCTCACTAACTTCACACACCATCAGGCTTCCAAGCAGCTCTCAAGGAAACTCAGTTTTCACACTCTATGCTTAGTGCCCTTTGAGTGCATTATCTAGGAATGAACCTGGTAGAGCATCCCACACAAACGAATGCTCCACATGCGGGTTTCACATGCCACCAACTCCACATTCACAGGCAACTTCAGAGCCACCGCCATCTTCAGATAGCCCTCAATGCAAAGGCTCTAGACGCAAATATTGGTGTGAGAGTTAATTCAATCAAGGAAACACTGCATGTTGGTGAAGGGCATATTGAAGAAGGATCAGCCGAGTGGTTCTTGTGGGAGAACAACTCCATTTGGCTCACTAACTTCACACACCATCAGGCTTCCAAGCAGCTCTCAAGGAAACTCAGTTTTCACACTCTATGCTTAGTGATCTTTGAGTGCCTAGGACTGAAATGAACCTGGTAGAACATCCCACACAAACGAATGCTCCACATGCGGGTTTCACATGCCACCAACTCCACATTCACAGGCAACTTCAGAGCCACCGCCGTTTTCAGATAGCCCTCAATGCAAAGGCTCTAGACGCAAATATTGGTGTGAGAGCTAATTCAATGAAGGAAACACTGCATGTTGGTGAAGGGCATATTGAAGAAGGATCAGCCGAGTGGTTCTTGTGGGAGAACAACTCCATTTGGCTCACTAACTTCACACACCATCAGGCTTCCAAGCAGCTCTCAAGGAAACTCAGTTTTCACACTCTATGCTTAGTGCCGTTTGAGTGCATTATCTAGGAATGAACCTGGTAGAGCATCCCACACAAACGAATGCTCCACATGCGGGTTTCACATGCCACCAACTCCACATTCTCAGGCAACTTCAGCGCCACAGCCGTTTTCAGATAGCCCTCAATGCAAAGGCTCTAGACGCAAATATTGGTGTGAGAGCTAATTCAATCAAGGAAACACTGCATGTTGGTGAAGGGCATATTGAAGAAGGATCAGCCGAGTGGTTCTTGTGGGAGAACAACTCTATTTGGCTCACTAACTTCACACCATCAGGCTTCCAAGCAGCTCTCAAGGAAACTCAGTTTTCACACTCAATGCTTAGTGCCCTTTGAGTGCCTAGGACTGAAATGAAACTTGGTGAGCATCCCACACAAACGAATGCTCCACATGCGGGTTTCACATGCCACCAACTGCACATTCACAGGCAACTTCAGAGCCACAGCCGTTTTCAGATAGCCCTCAATGCAAAGGCTCTAGACGCAAATATTGGTGTGAGAGCTAATTCAATCAAGGAAACACTGCATGTTGGTGAAGGGCATATTGAAGAAGGATCAGCCGAGTGGTTCTTGTGGGAGAACAACTCCATTTGGCTCACTAACTTCACACACCATCAGGCTTCCAAGCAGCTCTCCAGGAAACTCAGTTTTCACACTCTATGCTTAGTGCCCTTTGAGTGCATTATCCAGGAATGAACCTGGTAGAGCATCCCACACAAACGAATGCTCCACATGCGGGTTTCACATGCCACCAACTCCACATTCTCAGGCAACTTCAGCGCCACAGCCGTTTTCAGATAGCCCTCAATGCAAAGGCTCTAGACGCTAATATTGGTGTGAGAGCTAATTCAATCAAGGAAACACTGCATGTTGGTGAAGGGCATATTGAAGAAGGATCAGCCAAGTGGTTCTTGTGGGAGAACAACTCCATTTGGCTCACTAACTTCACACACCATCAGGCTTCCAAGCAGCTCTCAAGGAAACTCAGTTTTCACTCTGAATGCTTAGTGCCCTTTGAGTGCCTAGGAGTGAAATGAAACTTGGTGAGCATCCCACACAAACGAATGCTCCACATGCGGGTTTCACATGCCACCAACTCCACATTCTCAGGCAACTTCAGAGCCACAGCCGTTTTCAGATAGCCCTCAATGCAAAGGGTTTAGACGCAAATATTGGTGTGAGAGCTAATTCAATCAAGGAAACACTGCATGTTGGTGAAGGGCATATTGAAGAAGGATCAGCCGAGTGGTTCTTGTGGGAGAACAACTCCATTTGGCTCACTAACTTCACACACCATCAGGCTTCCAAGCAGCTCTCAAGGAAACTCAGTTTTCACACTCTATGCTTAGTGCCCTTTGAGTGCATTATCTAGGAATGAAGCTGGTAGAGCATCCCACACAAACGAATGCTCCACATGCGGGTTTCACATGCCACCAACTCCACATTCACAGGCAACTTCAGAGCCACCGCCGTTTTCAGATAGCCCTCAATGCAAAGGCTCTAGACGCAAATATTGGTGTGAGAGCTAATTCAATCAAGGAAACACTGCATGTTGGTGAAGGGCATATTGAAGAAGGATCAGCCGAGTGGTTCTTGTGGGAGAACAACTCCATTTGGCTCACTAACTTCACACACCATCAGGCTTCCAAGCAGCTCTCAAGGAAACTCAGTTTTCACACTCTATGCTTAGTGATCTTTGAGTGCCTAGGACTGAAATGAACCTGGTAGAACATCCCACACAAACGAATGCTCCACATGCGGGTTTCACATGCCACCAACTCCACATTCACAGGCAACTTCAGAGCCACCGCCGTTTTCAGATAGCCCTCAATGCAAAGGCTCTAGACGCAAATATTGGTGTGAGAGCTAATTCAATCAAGGAAACACTGCATGTTGGTGAAGGGCATATTGAAGAAGGATCAGCCGAGTGGTTCTTGTGGGAGAACAACTCCATTTGGCTCACTAACTTCACACACCATCAGGCTTCCAAGCAGCTCTCAAGGAAACTCAGTTTTCACACTCTCTGCTTAGTGCCGTTTGAGTGCATTATCTAGGAATGAACCTGGTAGAGCATCCCACACAAACGAATGCTCCACATGCGGGTTTCACATGCCACCAACTCCACATTCTCAGGCAACTTCAGCGCCACAGTCGTTTTCAGATAGCCCTCAATGCAAAGGCTCTAGACGCAAATATTGGTGTGAGAGCTAATTCAATCAAGGAAACACTGCATGTTGGTGAAGGGCATATTGAAGAAGGATCAGCCGAGTGGTTCTTGTGGGAGAACAACTCTATTTGGCTCACTAACTTCACACCATCAGGCTTCCAAGCAGCTCTCAAGGAAACTCAGTTTTCACACTCAATGCTTAGTGCCCTTTGAGTGCCTAGGACTGAAATGAAACTTGGTGAGCATCCCACACAAACGAATGCTCCACATGCGGGTTTCACATGCCACCAACTCCACATTCACAGGCAACTTCAGCGCCACAGCCGTTTTCAGATAGCCCTCAATGCAAAGGGTTTAGACGCAAATATTGGTGTGAGAGGTAATTCAATCAAGGAAACACTGCATGTTGGTGAAGGGCATATTGAAGAAGGATCAGCCGAGTGGTTCTTGTGGGAGAACAACTCCATTTGGCTCACTAACTTCACACACCATCAGGCTTCCAAGCAGCTCTCAAGGAAACTCAGTTTTCACAATCTATGCTTAGTGCCCTTTGAGTGCATTATCTAGGAATGAACCTGGTAGAGCATCCCACACAAACGAATGCTCCACATGCGGGTTTCACATGCCACCAACTCCACATTCACAGGCAACTTCAGCGCCACAGCCGTTTTCAGATAGCCCTCAATGCAAAGGCTCTAGATGCAAATATTGGTGTGAGAGCTAATTCAATGAAGGAAACACTGCATGTTGGTGAAGGGCATCTTGAAGAAGGATCAGCCGAGTGGTTCTTGTGGGAGAACAACTCCATTTGGCTCACTAACTTCACACACCATCAGGCTTCCAAGCAGCTCTCAAGGAAACTCAGTTTTCACACTCTATGCTTAGTGATCTTTGAGTGCCTAGGACTGAAATGAACCTGGTAGAACATCCCACACAAACGAATGCTCCACATGCGGGTTTCACATGCCACCAACTCCACATTCACAGGCAACTTCAGCGCCACAGCCGTTTTCAGATAGCCCTCAATGCAAAGGCTCTAGACGCAAATATTGGTGTGAGAGCTAATTCAATCAAGGAAACACTGCATGTTGGTGAAGGGCATATTGAAGAAGGATCAGCCGAGTGGTTCTTGTGGGAGAACAACTCCATTTGGCTCACTAACTTCACACACCATCAGGCTTCCAAGCAGCTCTCCAGGAAACTCAGTTTTCACACTCTAGGCTTAGTGCCCTTTGAGTACCTAGGACTGAAATGAAGCTTGGTGAGCATCCCACACAAACGAATGCTCCACTTGCGGGTTTCACATGCCACCAACTCCACATTCTCAGGCAACTTCAGCGCCACAGCCGTTTTCAGATAGCCCTCAATGCAAAGGCTCTAGACGCAAATATTGGTGTGAGAGGTAATTCAATCAAGGAAACACTGCATGTTGGTGAAGTGCATATTGAAGAAGGATCAGCCGAGTGGTTCTTGTGGGAGAACAACTCCATTTGGCTCACTAACTTCACACACCATCAGGCTTCCAAGCAGCTCTCAAGGAAACTCAGTTTTCAC
Source organism: Ochotona princeps (assembly GCF_030435755.1). Lineage (NCBI taxonomy): Eukaryota > Metazoa > Chordata > Mammalia > Lagomorpha > Ochotonidae > Ochotona > Ochotona princeps. Next base: position 15,093 of record NW_026698537.1, read on the forward strand.
ACTCTATGCTTAGTGCCCTTTGAGTGCATTATCTAGGAATGACCTGGTAGAGCATCCCACACAAACGAATGCTCCACATGCGGGTTTCACATGCCACCAACTCCACATTCACAGGCAACTTCAGCGCCACAGCCGTTTTCAGATAGCCCTCAATGCAAAGGCTCTAGACGCAAATATTGGTGTGAGAGTTAATTCAATCAAGGAAACACTGCGTGTTGGTGAAAGGCATATTGAAGAAGGATCAGCCGAGTGGTTCTTGTGAGAGAACAACTCCATTTGGCTCACTAACTTCACACACCATCAGGCTTCCAAGCAGCTCTCAAGGAAACTCAGTTTTCACACTCTATGCTTAGTGCCCTTTGAGTGCCTAGGAGTGAAATGAAACTTGGTGAGCATCCCACACAAACGAATGCTCCACATGCGGGTTTCACATGCCACCAACTCCACATTCTCAGGCAACTTCAGAGCCACAGCCGTTTTCAGATAGCCCTCAATGCAAAGGGTTTAGACGCAAATATTGGTGTGAGAGGTAATTCAATCAAGGAAACACTGCATGTTGGTGAAGGGCATATTGAAGAAGGATCAGCCGAGTGGTTCTTGTGGGAGAACAACTCCATTTGGCTCACTAACTTCACACACCATCAGGCTTCCAAGCAGCTCTCAAGGAAACTCAGTTTTCACACTCTATGCTTAGTGCCCTTTGAGTGCATTATCTAGGAATGAACCTGGTAGAGCATCCCACACAAACGAATGCTCCACATGCGGGTTTCACATGCCACCAACTCCACATTCACAGGCAACTTCAGAGCCACCGCCGTTTTCAGATAGCCCTCAATGCAAAGGCTCTAGACTCAAATATTGGTGTGAGAGTTAATTCAATCAAGGAAACACTGCATGTTGGTGAAGGGCATATTGAAGAAGGATCAGCCGAGTGGTTCTTGTGGGAGAACAACTCCATTTGGCTCACTAACTTCACACACCATCAGGCTTCCAAGCAGCTCTCAAGGAAACTCAGTTTTCACACTCTATGCTTAGTGATCTTTGAGTGCCTAGGACTGAAATGAACCTGGTAGAACATCCCACACAAACGAATGCTCCACATGCGGGTTTCACATGCCACCAACTCCACATTCACAGGCAACTTCAGAGCCACCGCCGTTTTCAGATAGCCCTCAATGCAAAGGCTCTAGACGCAAATATTGGTGTGAGAGCTAATTCAATGAAGGAAACACTGCATGTTGGTGAAGGGCATATTGAAGAAGGATCAGCCGAGTGGTTCTTGTGGGAGAACAACTCCATTTGGCTCACTAACTTCACACACCATCAGGCTTCCAAGCAGCTCTCAAGGAAACTCAGTTTTCACACTCTATGCTTAGTGCCGTTTGAGTGCATTATCTAGGAATGAACCTGGTAGAGCATCCCACACAAACGAATGCTCCACATGCGGGTTTCACATGCCACCAACTCCACATTCTCAGGCAACTTCAGCGCCACAGCCGTTTTCAGATAGCCCTCAATGCAAAGGCTCTAGACGCAAATATTGGTGTGAGAGCTAATTCAATCAAGGAAACACTGCATGTTGGTGAAGGGCATATTGAAGAAGGATCAGCCGAGTGGTTCTTGTGGGAGAACAACTCTATTTGGCTCACTAACTTCACACCATCAGGCTTCCAAGCAGCTCTCAAGGAAACTCAGTTTTCACACTCAATGCTTAGTGCCCTTTGAGTGCCTAGGACTGAAATGAAACTTGGTGAGCATCCCACACAAACGAATGCTCCACATGCGGGTTTCACATGCCACCAACTCCACATTCACAGGCAACTTCAGAGCCACAGCCGTTTTCAGATAGCCCTCAATGCAAAGGGTTTAGACGCAAATATTGGTGTGAGAGGTAATTCAATCAAGGAAACACTGCATGTTGGTGAAGGGCATATTGAAGAAGGATCAGCCGAGTGGTTCTTGTGGGAGAACAACTCCATTTGGCTCACTAACTTCACACACCATCAGGCTTCCAAGCAGCTCTCAAGGAAACTCAGTTTTCACACTCTATGCTTAGTGCCCTTTGAGTGCATTATCTAGGAATGAACCTGGTAGAGCATCCCACACAAACGAATGCTCCACATGCGGGTTTCACATGCCACCAACTCCACATTCACAGGCAACTTCAGCGCCACAGCCGTTTTCAGATAGCCCTCAATGCAAAGGCTCTAGATGCAAATATTGGTGTGAGAGCTAATTCAATGAAGGAAACACTGCATGTTGGTGAAGGGCATCTTGAAGAAGGATCAGCCGAGTGGTTCTTGTGGGAGAACAACTCCATTTGGCTCACTAACTTCACACACCATCAGGCTTCCAAGCAGCTCTCAAGGAAACTCAGTTTTCACACTCTATGCTTAGTGATCTTTGAGTGCCTAGGACTGAAATGAACCTGGTAGAACATCCCACACAAACGAATGCTCCACATGCGGGTTTCACATGCCACCAACTCCACATTCACAGGCAACTTCAGCGCCACAGCCGTTTTCAGATAGCCCTCAATGCAAAGGCTCTAGACGCAAATATTGGTGTGAGAGCTAATTCAATCAAGGAAACACTGCATGTTGGTGAAGGGCATATTGAAGAAGGATCAGCCGAGTGGTTCTTGTGGGAGAACAACTCCATTTGGCTCACTAACTTCACACACCATCAGGCTTCCAAGCAGCTCTCCAGGAAACTCAGTTTTCACACTCTAGGCTTAGTGCCCTTTGAGTACCTAGGACTGAAATGAAGCTTGGTGAGCATCCCACACAAACGAATGCTCCACTTGCGGGTTTCACATGCCACCAACTCCACATTCTCAGGCAACTTCAGCGCCACAGCCGTTTTCAGATAGCCCTCAATGCAAAGGCTCTAGACGCAAATATTGGTGTGAGAGGTAATTCAATCAAGGAAACACTGCATGTTGGTGAAGTGCATATTGAAGAAGGATCAGCCGAGTGGTTCTTGTGGGAGAACAACTCCATTTGGCTCACTAACTTCACACACCATCAGGCTTCCAAGCAGCTCTCAAGGAAACTCAGTTTTCACACTCTATGCTTAGTGCCCTTTGAGTGCATTATCTAGGAATGACCTGGTAGAGCATCCCACACAAACGAATGCTCCACATGCGGGTTTCACATGCCACCAACTCCACATTCACAGGCAACTTCAGCGCCACAGCCGTTTTCAGATAGCCCTCAATGCAAAGGCTCTAGACGCAAATATTGGTGTGAGAGTTAATTCAATCAAGGAAACACTGCGTGTTGGTGAAAGGCATATTGAAGAAGGATCAGCTGAGTGGTTCTTGTGAGAGAACAACTCCATTTGGCTCACTAACTTCACACACCATCAGGCTTCCAAGCAGCTCTCAAGGAAACTCAGTTTTCACACTCTATGCTTAGTGCCCTTTGAGTGCATTATCTAGGAATGAACCTGGTAGAGCATCCGACACAAACGAATGCTCCACATGCGGGTTTCACATGCCACCAACTCCACATTCACAGGCAACTTCAGCGCCACAGCCGTTTACAGATAGCCCTCAATGCAAAGGCTCTAGATGCAAATATTGGTGTGAGACCTAATTCAATCAAGGAAACACTGCATGTTAGTGAAGGGCATATTGAAGAAGGATCAGCCGAGTGGTTCTTGTGGGAGAACAACTCCATTTGGCTCACTAACTTCACACACCATCAGGCTTCCAAGCAGCTCTCCAGGAAACTCAGTTTTCACACTCTATGCTTAGTGCCCTTTGAGTGCATTATCCAGGAATGAACCTGGTAGAGCATCCCACACAAACGAATGCTCCACATGCGGGTTTCACATGCCACCAACTCCACATTCTCAGGCAACTTCAGAGCCACAGCCGTTTTCAGCTAGCCCTCAATGCAAAGGCTTTAGACGCAAATATTGGTGTGAGAGCTAATTCAATGAAGGAAACACTGCATGTTGGTGAAGGGCATATTGAAGAAGGATCAGCCGAGTGGTTCTTGTGGGAGAACAACTCCATTTGGCTCACTAACTTCACACACCATCAGGCTTCCAAGCAGCTCTCAAGGAAACTCAGTTTTCACACTCTATGCTTAGTGCCCTTTGAGTGCATTATCTAGGAATGAACCTGGTAGAGCATCCCACACAAACGAATGCTCCACATGCGGGTTTCACATGCCACCAACTCCACATTCTCAGGCAACTTCAGCGCCACAGCCGTTTTCAGATAGCCCTCAATGCAAAGGCTCTAGACGCAAATATTGGTGTGAGAGCTAATTCAATGAAGGAAACACTGCATGTTGGTGAAGGGCATATTGAAGAAGGATCAGCCGAGTGGTTCTTGTGGGAGAACAACTCTATTTGGCTCACTAACTTCACACCATCAGGCTTCCAAGCAGCTCTCAAGGAAACTCAGTTTTCACACTCAATGCTTAGTGCCCTTTGAGTGCCTAGGACTGAAATGAAACTTGGTGAGCATCCCACACAAACGAATGCTCCACATGCGGGTTTCACATGCCACCAACTCCACATTCACAGGCAACTTCAGAGCCACAGCCGTTTTCAGATAGCCCTCAATGCAAAGGGTTTAGACGCAAATATTGGTGTGAGAGGTAATTCAATCAAGGAAACACTGCATGTTGGTGAAGTGCATATTGAAGAAGGATCAGCCGAGTGGTTCTTGTGGGAGAACAACTCCATTTGGCTCACTAACTTCACACACCATCAGGCTTCCAAGCAGCTCTCAAGGAAACTCAGTTTTCACACTCTATGCTTAGTGCCCTTTGAGTGCATTATCTAGGAATGAACCTGGTAGAGCATCCCACACAAACGAATGCTCCACATGCGGGTTTCACATGCCACCAACTCCACATTCACAGGCAACTTCAGCGCCACAGCCGTTTTCAGATAGCCCTCAATGCAAAGGCTCTAGAAGCAAATATTGGTGTGAGAGCTAATTCAATCAAGGAAACACTGCATGTTGGTGAAGGGCATATTGAAGAAGGATCAGCCGAGTGGTTCTTGTGGGAGAACAACTCCATTTGGCTCACTAACTTCACACACCATCAGGCTTCCAAGCAGCTCTCAAGGAAACTCAGTTTTCACACTCTATGCTTAGTGCCCTTTGAGTGCATTATCTAGGAATGAACCTGGTAGAGCATCCCACACAAACGAATGCTCCACATGCGGGTTTCACATGCCACCAACTCCACATTCACAGGCAACTTCAGCGCCACAGCCGTTTTCAGATAGCCCTCAATGCAAAGGCTCTAGACGCAAATATTGGTGTGAGAGCTAATTCAATCAAGGAAACACTGCATGTTGGTGAAGGGCATATTGAAGAAGGATCAGCCGAGTGGTTCTTGTGGGAGAACAACTCCATTTGGCTCACTAACTTCACACACCATCAGGCTTCCAAGCAGCTCTCAAGGAAACTCAGTTTTCACACTCTATGCTTAGTGCCGTTTCAGTGCCTAGGACTGAAATGAAGCTTGGTGAGCATCCCACACAAACGAATGCTCCACATGCGGGTTTCACATGCCACCAACTCCACATTCACAGGCAACTTCAGCGCCACAGCCGTTTTCAGATAGCCCTCAATGCAAAGGCTCTAGACGCAAATATTGGTGTGAGAGCTAATTCAATGAAGGAAACACTGCATGTTGGTGCAGGGCATATTGAAGAAGGATCAGCCGAGTGGTTCTTGTGGGAGAACAACTCCATTTGGCTCACTAACTTCACACACCATCAGGCTTCCAAGCAGCTCTCAAGGAAACTCAGTTTTCACACTCTATGCTTAGTTTCCTTTGAGTGCATTATCTAGGAATGAACCTGGTAGAGCATCCCACACAAACGAGTGCTCCACATGCGGGTTTCACATGCCAACAACTCCACATTCACAGGCAACTTCAGCGCCACAGCCGTTTTCAGATAGCCCTCAATGCAAAGGCTCTAGACGCAAATATTGGTGTGAGAGGTAATTCAATCAAGGAAACACTGCATGTTGGTGAAGTGCATATTGAAGAAGGATCAGCCGAGTGGTTCTTGTGGGAGAACAACTCCATTTGGCTCACTAACTTCACACACCATCAGGCTTCCAAGCAGCTCTCAAGGAAACTCAGTTTTCACACTCTATGCTTAGTGCCCTGTGAGTGCCTAGGACTGAAATGAAACTTGGTGAGCATCCCACACAAACGAATGTTCCACATGCGGGTTTCACATGCCACCAACTCCACATTCTCAGGCAACTTCAGCGCCACAGCCGTTTCCAGAAAGCCCTCAATGCAAAGGGTTTAGACGCAAATATTGGTGTGAGAGCTATTTCAATCAAGGAAACACTGCATGTTGGTGAAGTGCATATTGAAGAAGGATCAGCCGAGTGGTTCTTGTGGGAGAACAACTCCATTTGGCTCACTAACTTCACACACCATCAGGCTTCCAAGCAGCTCTCAAGGAAACTCAGTTTTCACACTCTATGCTTAGTGCCCTTTGAGTGCATTATCTAGGAATGAACCTGGTAGAGCATCCCACACAAATGAATGCTCCACATGCGGGTTTCACATGCCACCAACTCCACATTCACAGGCAACTTCAGCGCCACAGCCGTTTTCAGATAGCCCTCAATGCAAAGGCTCTAGACGCAAATATTGGTGTGAGAGCTAATTCAATCAAGGAAACACTGCATGTTGGTGAAGGGCATATTGAAGAAGGATCAGCCGAGTGGTTCTTGTGGGAGAACAACTCCATTTGGCTCACTAACTTCACACACCATCAGGCTTCCAAGCAGCTCTCAAGGAAACTCAGTTTTCACACTCTATGCTTAGTGCCCTTTGAGTGCATTATCCAGGAATGAACCTGGTAGAGCATCCCACACAAACGAATGCTCCACATGCGGGTTTCACATGCCACCAACTCCACATTCACAGGCAACTTCAGCGCCACAGCCGTTTTCAGATAGCCCTCAATGCAAAGGCTCTAGACGCAAATATTGGTGTGAGAGCTAATTCAATCAAGGAAACACTGCATGTTGGTGAAGGGCATATTGAAGAAGGATCAGCCGAGTGGTTCTTGTGGGAGAACAACTCCATTTGGCTCACTAACTTCACACACCATCAGGCTTCCAAGCAGCTCTCAAGGAAACTCAGTTTTCACACTCTATGCTTAGTGCCCTTTGAGTGCATTATCTAGGAATGAACCTGGTAGAGCATCCCACACAAACGAATGCTCCACATGCGGGTTTCACATGCCACCAACTCCACATTCTCAGGCAACTTCAGCGCCACAGCCGTTTTCAGATAGCCCTCAATGCAAAGGCTCTAGACGCAAATATTGGTGTGAGAGGTAATTCAATCAAGGAAACACTGCATGTTGGTGAAGGGCATATTGAAGAAGGATCAGCCGAGTGGTTCTTGTGGGAGAACAACTCCATTTGGCTCACTAACTTCACACACCATCAGGCTTCCAAGCAGCTCTCAAGGAAACTCAGTTTTCACACTCTATGCTTAGTGCCCTTTGAGTGCATTATCTAGGAATGAACCTGGTAGGGCATCCCACACAAACGAATGCTCCACATGCGGGTTTCACATGCCACCAACTCCACATTCACAGGCAACTTCAGCGCCACAGCCGTTTTCAGATAGCCCTCAATGCAAAGGCTCTAGACGCAAATATTGGTGTGAGAGCTAATTCAATCAAGGAAACACTGCATGTTGGTGAAGGGCATATTGAAGAAGGATCAGCCGAGTGGTTCTTGTGGGAGAACAACTCCATTTGGCTCACTAACTTCACACACCATCAGGCTTCCAAGCAGCTCTCAAGGAAACTCAGTTTTCACACTCTATGCTTAGTGCCCTTTGAGTGCATTATCTAGGAATGAACCTGGTAGAGCATCCCACACAAACGAATGCTCCACATGCGGGTTTCACATGCCACCAACTCCACATTCACAGGCAACTTCAGCGCCACAGCCGTTTTCAGATAGCCCTCAATGCAAAGGCTCTAGACGCAAATATTGGTGTGAGAGCTAATTCAATCAAGGAAACACTGCATGTTGGTGAAGGGCATATTGAAGAAGGATCAGCCGAGTGGTTCTTGTGGGAGAACAACTCCATTTGGCTCACTAACTTCACACACCATCAGGCTTCCAAGCAGCTCTCAAGGAAACTCAGTTTTCACACTCTATGCTTAGTGCCGTTTCAGTGCCTTGGACTGAAATGAAGCTTGGTGAGCATCCCACACAAACGAATGCTCCACATGCGGGTTTCACATGCCACCAACTCCACATTCACAGGCAACTTCAGCGCCACAGCCGTTTTCAGATAGCCCTCAATGCAAAGGCTCTAGACGCAAATATTGGTGTGAGAGCTAATTCAATGAAGGAAACACTGCATGTTGGTGCAGGGCATATTGAAGAAGGATCAGCCGAGTGGTTCTTGTGGGAGAACAACTCCATTTGGCTCACTAACTTCACACACCATCAGGCTTCCAAGCAGCTCTCAAGGAAACTCAGTTTTCACACTCTATGCTTAGTTTCCTTTGAGTGCATTATCTAGGAATGAACCTGGTAGAGCATCCCACACAAACGAGTGCTCCACATGCGGGTTTCACATGCCAACAACTCCACATTCACAGGCAACTTCAGCGCCACAGCCGTTTTCAGATAGCCCTCAATGCAAAGGCTCTAGACGCAAATATTGGTGTGAGAGGTAATTCAATCAAGGAAACACTACATGTTGGTGAAGTGCATATTGAAGAAGGATCAGCCGAGTGGTTCTTGTGGGAGAACAACTCCATTTGGCTCACTAACTTCACACACCATCAGGCTTCCAAGCAGCTCTCAAGGAAACTCAGTTTTCACACTCTATGCTTAGTGCCCTGTGAGTGCCTAGGACTGAAATGAAACTTGGTGAGCATCCCACACAAACGAATGTTCCACATGCGGGTTTCACATGCCACCAACTCCACATTCTCAGGCAACTTCAGCGCCACAGCCGTTTCCAGAAAGCCCTCAATGCAAAGGGTTTAGACGCAAATATTGGTGTGAGAGCTATTTCAATCAAGGAAACACTGCATGTTGGTGAAGTGCATATTGAAGAAGGATCAGCCGAGTGGTTCTTGTGGGAGAACAACTCCATTTGGCTCACTAACTTCACACACCATCAGGCTTCCAAGCAGCTCTCAAGGAAACTCAGTTTTCACACTCTATGCTTAGTGCCCTTTGAGTGCATTATCTAGGAATGAACCTGGTAGAGCATCCCACACAAATGAATGCTCCACATGCGGGTTTCACATGCCACCAACTCCACATTCACAGGCAACTTCAGCGCCACAGCCGTTTTCAGATAGCCCTCAATGCAAAGGCTCTAGACGCAAATATTGGTGTGAGAGCTAATTCAATCAAGGAAACACTGCATGTTGGTGAAGGGCATATTGAAGAAGGATCAGCCGAGTGGTTCTTGTGGGAGAACAACTCCATTTGGCTCACTAACTTCACACACCATCAGGCTTCCAAGCAGCTCTCAAGGAAACTCAGTTTTCACACTCTATGCTTAGTGCCCTTTGAGTGCATTATCCAGGAATGAACCTGGTAGAGCATCCCACACAAACGAATGCTCCACATGCGGGTTTCACATGCCACCAACTCCACATTCTCAGGCAACTTCAGCGCCACAGCCGTTTTCAGATAGCCCTCAATGCAAAGGCTCTAGACGCAAATATTGGTGTGAGAGCTAATTCAATCAAGGAAACACTGCATGTTGGTGAAGGGCATATTGAAGAAGGATCAGCCGAGTGGTTCTTGTGGGAGAACAACTCCATTTGGCTCACTAACTTCACACACCATCAGGCTTCCAAGCAGCTCTCAAGGAAACTCAGTTTTCACACTCTATGCTTAGTGCCCTTTGAGTGCATTATCTAGGAATGAACCTGGTAGAGCATCCCACACAAACGAATGCTCCACATGCGGGTTTCACATGCCACCAACTCCACATTCTCAGGCAACTTCAGCGCCACAGCCGTTTTCAGATAGCCCTCAATGCAAAGGCTCTAGACGCAAATATTGGTGTGAGAGGTAATTCAATCAAGGAAACACTGCATGTTGGTGAAGGGCATATTGAAGAAGGATCAGCCGAGTGGTTCTTGTGGGAGAACAACTCCATTTGGCTCACTAACTTCACACACCATCAGGCTTCCAAGCAGCTCTCAAGGAAACTCAGTTTTCACACTCTATGCTTAGTGCCCTTTGAGTGCATTATCTAGGAATGAACCTGGTAGGGCATCCCACACAAACGAATGCTCCACATGCGGGTTTCACATGCCACCAACTCCACATTCACAGGCAACTTCAGCGCCACAGCCGTTTTCAGATAGCCCTCAATGCAAAGGCTCTAGACGCAAATATTGGTGTGAGAGCTAATTCAATCAAGGAAACACTGCATGTTTTTGAAGGGCATATGGAAGAAGGATCAGCCGAGTGGTTCTTGTGGGAGAACAACTCCATTTGGCTCACTAACTTCACACACCATCAGGCTTCCAAGCAGCTCTCAAGGAAACTCAGTTTTCACACTCTATGCTTAGTGCCCTTTGAGTGCATTATCTAGGAATGAACCTGGTAGAGCATCCCACACAAACGAATGCTCCACATGCGGGTTTCACATGCCACCAACTCCACATTCTCAGGCAACTTCAGCGCCACAGCCGTTTTCAGATAGCCCTCAATGCAAAGGCTCTAGACGCAAATATTGGTGTGACAGCTAATTCAATCAAGGAAACACTGCATGTTGGTGAAGGGCATATTGAAGAAGGATCAGCCGAGTGGTTCTTGTGGGAGAACAACTCCATTTGGCTCACTAACTTCACACACCATCAGGCTTCCAAGCAGCTCTCAAGGAAACTCAGTTTTCACACTCTATGCTTAGTGCCGTTTGAGTGCCTAGGACTGAAATGAAGCTTGGTGAGCATCCCACACAAACGAATGCTCCACATGCGGGTTTCACATGCCACCAACTCCACATTCTCAGGCAACTTCAGCGCCACAGCCGTTTTCAGATAGCCCTCAATGCAAAGGCTCTAGACGCAAATATTGGTGTGAGAGCTAATTCATTCAAGGAAACACTGCATGTTGGTGAAGGGCATATTGAAGAAGGATCAGCCGAGTGGTTCTTGTGGGAGAACAACTCCATTTGGCTCACTAACTTCACACACCATCAGGCTTCCAAGCAGCTCTCAAGGAAACTCAGTTTTCACACTCTATGCTTAGTGCCCTTTGAGTGCCTAGGACTGATATGAAGCTTGGTGAGCATCCCACACAAACGAATGCTCCACATGCGGGTTTCACATGCCACCAACTCCACATTCACAGGCAACTTCAGCGCCACAGCCGTTTTCAGATAGCCCTAAATGCAAAGAGTTTAGATGCAAATATTGGTGTGAGAGGTAATTCAATCAAGGAAACACTGCATGTTGGTGAAGGGCATATTGAAGAAGGATCAGCCGAGTGGTTCTTGTGGGAGAACAACTCCATTTGGCTCACTAACTTCACACACCATCAGGCTTCCAAGCAGCTCTCAAGGAAACTCAGTTTTCACACTCTATGCTTAGTGCCCTTTGAGTGCATTATCTAGGAATGAACCTGGTAGAGCATCCCACACAAACGAATGCTCCACATGCGGGTTTCACATGCCACCAACTCCACATTCTCAGGCAACTTCAGCGCCACAGCCGTTTTCAGATAGCCCTCAATGCAAAGGGTTTAGATGCAAATATTGGTGTGAGAGGTAATTCAATCAAGGAAACACTGCATGTTGGTGAAGGGCATATTGAAGAAGGATCAGCCGAGTGGTTCTTGTGGGAGAACAACTCCATTTGGCTCACTAACTTCACACACCATCAGGCTTCCAAGCAGCTCTCAAGGAAACTCAGTTTTCACACTCTATGCTTAGTGCCCTTTGAGTGCATTATCTAGGAATGAACCTGGTAGAGCATCCCACACATACGAATGCTCCACATGCGGGTTTCACATGCCACCAACTCCACATTCACAGGCAACTTCAGCGCCACAGCCGTTTTCAGATAGCCCTCAATGCAAAGGCTCTAGACGCAAATATTGGTGTGAGAGCTAATTCAATCAAGGAAACACTGCATGTTGGTGAAGGGCATATTGAAGAAGGATCAGCCTAGTGGTTCTTGTGGGAGAACAACTCCAGTTGGCTCACTAACTTCACACACCATCAGGCTTCCAAGCAGCTCTCCAGGAAACTCAGTTTTCATACTCTATGCTTAGTGCCCTTTGAGTGCATTATCTAGGAATGAACCTGGTAGAGCATCCCACACAAATGAATGCTCCACATGCGGGTTTCACATGCCACCAACTCCACATTCTCAGGCAACTTCAGCGCCACAGCCGTTTTCAGATAGCCCTCAATGCAAAGGCTCTAGACGCAAATATTGGTGTGAGAGCTAATTCAATCAAGGAAACACTGCATGTTGGTGAAGGGCATATTGAAGAAGGATCAGCCGAGTGGTTCTTGTGGGAGAACAACTCCATTTGGCTCACTAACTTCACACACCATCAGGCTTCCAAGCAGTTCTCAAGGAAACTCAGTTTTCACACTCTATGCTTAGTGCCGTTTGAGTGCCTAGGACTGAAATGAAGCTTGGTGAGCATCCCACACAAACGAATGCTCCACATGCGGGTTTCACATGCCACCAACTCCACATTCTCAGGCAACTTCAGCGCCACAGCCGTTTTCAGATAGCCCTCAATGCAAAGGCTCTAGACGCAAATATTGGTGTGAGAGCTAATTCAATCAAGGAAACACTGCATGTTGGTGCAGGGCATATTGAAGAAGGATCAGCCGAGTGGTTCTTGTGGGAGAACAACTCCATTTGGCTCACTAACTTCACACACCATCAGGCTTCCAAGCAGCTCTCAAGGAAACTCAGTTTTCACACTCTATGCTTAGTGATCTTTGAGTGCCTAGGACTGAAATGAAGCTTGGTGAGCATCCCACACAAACGAATGCTCCACATGCGGGTTTCACATGCCACCAACTCCACATTCACAGGCAACTTCAGCGCCACAGCCGTTTTCAGATAGCCCTAAATGCAAAGAGTTTAGATGCAAATATTGGTGTGAGAGGTAATTCAATCAAGGAAACACTGCATGTTGGTGAAGGGCATATTGAAGAAGGATCAGCCGAGTGGTTCTTGTGGGAGAACAACTCCATTTGGCTCACTAACTTCACACACCATCAGGCTTCCAAGCAGCTCTCAAGGAAACTCAGTTTTCACACTCTATGCTTAGTGCCCTTTGAGTGCATTATCTAGGAATGAACCTGGCAGAGCATCCCACACAAACGAATGCTCCACATGCGGGTTTCACATGCCACCAACTCCACATTCTCAGGCAACTTCAGCGCCACAGCCGTTTTCAGATAGCCCTCAATGCAAAGGCTCTAGACGCAAATATTGGTGTGAGAGCTAATTCAATCAAGGAAACACTGCATGTTGGTGAAGGGCATATTGAAGAAGGATCAGCCGAGTGGTTCTTGTGGGAGAACAACTCCATTTGGCTCACTAACTTCACACACCATCAGGCTTCCAAGCAGCTCTCAAGGAAACTCAGTTTTCACACTCTATGCTTAGTGATCTTTGAGTGCCTAGGACTGAAATGAAGCTTGGTGAGCATCCCACACAAACGAATGCTCCACATGCGGGTTTCACATGCCACCAACTCCACATTCTCAGGCAACTTCAGCCGCACAGCCGTTTTCAGATAGCCCTCAATGCAAAGGGTTTAGATGCAAATATTGGTGTGAGAGGTAATTCAATCAAGGAAACACTGCATGTTGGTGAAGGGCATATTGAAGAAGGATCAGCCGAGTGGTTCTTGTGGGAGAACAACTCCATTTGGCTCACTAACTTCACACACCATCAGGCTTCCAAGCAGCTCTCAAGGAAACTCAGTTTTCACACTCTATGCTTAGTGATTTTTGAGTGCCTAGGACTGAAATGAACCTGGTAGAGCATCCCACACAAACGAATGCTCCACATGCGGGTTTCACATGCCACCAACTCCACATTCTCAGGCAACTTCAGCGCCTCAGCCGTTTTCAGATAGCCCTCAATGCAAAGGCTCTAGACGCAAATATTGGTGTGAGAGCTAATTCAATCAAGGAAACACTGCATGTTGGTGAAGGGCATATTGAAGAAGGATCAGCCGAGTGGTTCTTGTGGGAGAACAACTCCATTTGGCTCACTAACTTCACACACCATCAGGCTTCCAAGCAGCTCTCAAGGAAACTCAGTTTTCACACTCTATGCTTAGTGCCCTTTGAGTGCATTATCTAGGAATGAAACTGGTAGAGCATCCCACACAAACGAATGCTCCACATGCGGGTTTCACATGCCACCAACTCCACATTCACAGGCAACTTCAGCGCCACAGCCGTTTTCAGATAGCCCTCAATGCAAAGGCTCTAGACGCAAATATTGGTGTGAGAGCTAATTCAATCAAGGAAACACTGCATGTTGGTGAAGGGCATATTGAAGAAGGATCAGCCGAGTGGTTCTTGTGGGAGAACAACTCCATTTGGCTCACTAACTTCACACACCATCAGGCTTCCAAGCAGCTCTCAAGGAAACTCAGTTTTCACACTCTATGCTTAGTGCCCTTTGAGTGCATTATCTAGTAATGAACCTGGTAGAGCATCCCACACATACGAATGCTCCACATGCGGGTTTCACATGCCACCAACTCCACATTCACAGGCAACTTCAGCGCCACCGCCGTTTTCAGATAGCCGTCAATGCAAAGGCTCTAGATGCAAATATTGGTGTGAGAGCTAATTCAATCAAGGAAACACTGCATGTTGGTGAAGGGCATATTGAAGAAGGATCAGCCGAGTGGATCTTGTGGGAGAACAACTCCATTTGGCTCACTAACTTCACACACCATCAGGCTTCCAAGCAGCTCTCAAGGAAACTCAGTTTTCACACTCTATGCTTAGTGCCCTTTGAGTGCCTAGGACTGAAATGAAGCTTGGTGAGCATCCCACACAAACGAATGCTCCACATGCGGGTTTCACATGCCACCAACTCCACATTCACAGGCAACTTCAGCGCCACAGCCGTTTTCAGATAGCCCTCAATGCAAAGGCTCTAGACGCAAATATTGGTGTGAGAGCTAATTCAATCAAGGAAACACTGCATGTTGGTGAAGGGCATATTGAAGAAGGATCAGCCGAGTGGTTCTTGTGGGAGAACAACTCCAGTTGGCTCACTAACTTCACACACCATCAGGCTTCCAAGCAGCTCTCCAGGAAACTCAGTTTTCATACTCTATGCTTAGTGCCCTTTGAGTGCATTATCTAGGAATGAACCTGGTAGAGCATCCCAAACAAATGAATGCTCCACATGCGGGTTTCACATTCCACCAACTCCACATTCTCAGGCAACTTCAGCGCCACAGCCGTTTTCAGATAGCCCTCAATGCAAAGGCTCTAGACGCAAATATTGGTGTGAGAGCTAATTCAATCAAGGAAACACTGCATGTTGGTGAAGGGCATATTGAAGAAGGATCAGCCGAGTGGTTCTTGTGGGAGAACAACTCCATTTGGCTCACTAACTTCACACACCATCAGGCTTCCAAGCAGCTCTCAAGGAAACTCAGTTTTCACACTCTATGCTTAGTGCCCTTTGAGTGCATTATCTAGGAATGAACCTGGTAGAGCATCCCACACAAACCAATGCTGCACATGCGGGTTTCACATGCCACCAACTCCATATTCACAGGCAACTTCAGCGCCACCGCCGTATTCAGATAGCCCTCAATGCAAAGGCTCTAGACGCAAATATTGGTGTGAGAGCTAATTCAATCAAGGAAACACTGCATGTTGGTGAAGGGCATATTGAAGAAGGATCAGCCGAGTGGTTCTTGTGGGAGAACAACTCCATTTGGCTCACTAACTTCACACACCATCAGGCTTCCAAGCAGCTCTCAAGGAAACTCAGTTTTCACACTCTATGCTTAGTGCCCTTTGAGTGCCTAGGACTGAAATGAAGCTTGGTGAGCATCCCACACAAACGAATGCTCCACATGCGGGTTTCACATGCCACCAACTCCACATTCTCAGGCAACTTCAGTGCCACAGCCGTTTTCAGATAGCCCTCAATGCAAAGGCTCTAGACGCAAATATTGGTGTGAGAGCTAATTCATTCAAGGAAACACAGCATGTTGGTGAAGGGCATATTGAAGAAGGATCAGCCGAGTGGTTCTTGTGGGAGAACAACTCCATTTGGCTCACTAACTTCACACACCATCAGGCTTCCAAGCAGCTCTCAAGGAAACTCAGTTTTCACACTCTATGCTTAGTGATCTTTGAGTGCCCAGGACTGAAATGAACCTGGTAGAAAATCCCACACAAACGAATGCTCCACATGCGGGTTTCACATGCCACCAACTCCACATTCTCAGGCAACTTCAGCGCCGCAGCCGTTTTCAGATAGCCCTCAATGCAAAGGCTCTAGACGCAAATATTGGTGTGAGAGGTAATTCAATCAAGGAAACACTGCATGTTGGTGAAGGGCATATTGAAGAAGGATCAGCCGAGTGGTTCTTGTGGGAGAACAACTCCATTTGGCTCACTAACTTCACACACCATCAGGCTTCCAAGCAGCTCTCAAGGAAACTCAGTTTTCACACTCTATGCTTAGTGCCCTTTGAGTGCATTATCTAGGAATGAACCTGGTAGAGCATCCCACACAAACGAGTGCTCCACATGCGGGTTTCACATGCCACCAACTCCACATTCACAGGCAACTTCAGCGCCACAGCCGTTTTCAGATAGCCCTCAATGCAAAGGCTCTAGACGCAAATATTGGTGTGAGAGGTAATTCAATCAAGGAAACACTGCATGTTGGTGAAGTGCATATTGAAGAAGGATCAGCCGAGTGGTTCTTGTGGGAGAACAACTCCATTTGGCTCACTAACTTCACACACCATCAGGCTTCCAAGCAGCTCTCAAGGAAACTCAGTTTTCACACTCTATGCTTAGTGCCCTTTGAGTGCATTATCTAGGAATGAACCTGGTAGAGCATCCCACACAAACGAATGCTCCACATGCGGGTTTCACATGCCACCAACTCCACATTCACAGGCAACTTCAGCGCCACAGCCGTTTTCAGATAGCCCTCAATGCAAAGGCTGTAGATGCAAATATTCGTGTGAGAGCTAATTCAATCAAGGAAACACTGCATGTTGGTGAAGGGCATATTGAAGAAGGATCAGCCGAGTGGTTCTTGTGGGAGAACAACTCCATTTGGCTCACTAACTTCACACACCATCAGGCTTCCAAGCAGCTCTCAAGGAAACTCAGTTTTCACACTCTATGCTTAGTGATCTTTGAGTGCCTAGGACTGAAATGAAGCTTGGTGAGCATCCCACACAAACGAATGCGCCACATGCGGGTTTCACATGCCACCAACTCCACATTCTCAGGCAACTTCAGCGCCACAGCCGTTTTCAGATAGCCCTCAATGCAAAGGCTCTAGACGCAAATATTGGTGTGAGAGGTAATTCAATCAAGGAAACACTGCATGTTGGTGAAGGGCATATTGAAGAAGGATCAGCCGAGTGGTTCTTGTGGGAGAACAACTCCATTTGGCTCACTAACTTCACACACCATCAGGCTTCCAAGCAGCTCTCAAGGAAACTCAGTTTTCACACTCTATGCTTAGTGCCCTTTGAGTGCATTATCTAGGAATGAACCTGGTAGAGCATCCCACACAAACGAATGCTCCACATGCGGGTTTCACATGCCACCAACTCCACATTCACAGGCAACTTCAGCGCCACAGCCGTTTTCAGATAGCCCTCAATGCAAAGGCTCTAGACGCAAATATTGGTGTGAGAGCTAATTCAATCAAGGAAACACTGCATGTTGGTGAAGGGCATATTGAAGAAGGATCAGCCGAGTGGTTCTTGTGGGAGAACAACTCCATTTGGCTCACTAACTTCACACACCATCAGGCTTCCAAGCAGCTCTCAAGGAAACTCAGTTTTCACACTCTATGCTTAGTGCCCTTTGAGTGCATTATCTAGTAATGAACCTGGTAGAGCATCCCACACATACGAATGCTCCACATGCGGGTTTCACATGCCACCAACTCCACATTCACAGGCAACTTCAGCGCCACCGCCGTTTTCAGATAGCCGTCAATGCAAAGGCTCTAGATGCAAATATTGGTGTGAGAGCTAATTCAATCAAGGAAACACTGCATGTTGGTGAAGGGCATATTGAAGAAGGATCAGCCGAGTGGTTCTTGTGGGAGAACAACTCCATTTGGCTCACTAACTTCACACACCATCAGGCTTCCAAGCAGCTCTCAAGGAAACTCAGTTTTCACACTCTATGCTTAGTGCCCTTTGAGTGCCTAGGACTGAAATGAAGCTTGGTGAGCATCCCACACAAACGAATGCTCCACATGCGGGTTTCACATGCCACCAACTCCACATTCACAGGCAACTTCAGCGCCACAGCCGTTTTCAGATAGCCCTCAATGCAAAGGCTCTAGACGCAAATATTGGTGTGAGAGCTAATTCAATCAAGGAAACACTGCATGTTGGTGAAGGGCATATTGAAGAAGGATCAGCCGAGTGGTTCTTGTGGGAGAACAACTCCAGTTGGCTCACTAACTTCACACACCATCAGGCTTCCAAGCAGCTCTCCAGGAAACTCAGTTTTCATACTCTATGCTTAGTGCCCTTTGAGTGCATTATCTAGGAATGAACCTGGTAGAGCATCCCAAACAAATGAATGCTCCACATGCGGGTTTCACATGCCACCAACTCCACATTCTCAGGCAACTTCAGCGCCACAGCCGTTTTCAGATAGCCCTCAATGCAAAGGCTCTAGACGCAAATATTGGTGTGAGAGCTAATTCAATCAAGGAAACACTGCATGTTGGTGAAGGGCATATTGAAGAAGGATCAGCCGAGTGGTTCTT
Organism: Ochotona princeps; assembly: GCF_030435755.1. Lineage (NCBI taxonomy): Eukaryota > Metazoa > Chordata > Mammalia > Lagomorpha > Ochotonidae > Ochotona > Ochotona princeps. Next base: position 34,101 of record NW_026698537.1, read on the forward strand.
GTGGGAGAACAACTCCATTTGGCTCACTAACTTCACACACCATCAGGCTTCCAAGCAGCTCTCAAGGAAACTCAGTTTTCACACTCTATGCTTAGTGCCCTTTGAGTGCATTATCTAGGAATGAACCTGGTAGAGCATCCCACACAAACCAATGCTCCACATGAGGGTTTCACATGCCACCAACTCCATATTCACAGGCAACTTCAGCGCCACCGCCGTATTCAGATAGCCCTCAATGCAAAGGCTCTAGACGCAAATATTGGTGTGAGAGCTAATTCAATCAAGGAAACACTGCATGTTGGTGAAGGGCATATTGAAGAAGGATCAGCCGAGTGGTTCTTGTGGGAGAACAACTCCATTTGGCTCACTAACTTCACACACCATCAGGCTTCCAAGCAGCTCTCAAGGAAACTCAGTTTTCACACTCTATGCTTAGTGCCCTTTGAGTGCATTATCTAGGAATGAACCTGGTAGAGCATCCCACACAAACGAATGCTCCACATGCGGGTTTCACATGCCACCAACTCCACATTCTCAGGCAACTTCAGTGCCGCACAGCCGTTTTCAGATAGCCCTCAATGCAAAGGCTCTAGACGCAAATATTGGTGTGAGAGCTAATTCATTCAAGGAAACACAGCATGTTGGTGAAGGGCATATTGAAGAAGGATCAGCCGAGTGGTTCTTGTGGGAGAACAACTCCATTTGGCTCACTAACTTCACACACCATCAGGCTTCCAAGCAGCTCTCAAGGAAACTCAGTTTTCACACTCTATGCTTAGTGATCTTTGAGTGCCCAGGACTGAAATGAACCTGGTAGAAAATCCCACACAAACGAATGCTCCACATGCGGGTTTCACATGCCACCAACTCCACATTCTCAGGCAACTTCAGCGCCGCAGCCGTTTTCAGATAGCCCTCAATGCAAAGGCTCTAGACGCAAATATTGGTGTGAGAGGTAATTCAATCAAGGAAACACTGCATGTTGGTGAAGGGCATATTGAAGAAGGATCAGCCGAGTGGTTCTTGTGGGAGAACAACTCCATTTGGCTCACTAACTTCACACACCATCAGGCTTCCAAGCAGCTCTCAAGGAAACTCAGTTTTCACACTCTATGCTTAGTGCCCTTTGAGTGCATTATCTAGGAATGAACCTGGTAGAGCATCCCACACAAACGAGTGCTCCACATGCGGGTTTCACATGCCACCAACTCCACATTCACAGGCAACTTCAGCGCCACAGCCGTTTTCAGATAGCCCTCAATGCAAAGGCTCTAGACGCAAATATTGGTGTGAGAGGTAATTCAATCAAGGAAACACTGCATGTTGGTGAAGTGCATATTGAAGAAGGATCAGCCGAGTGGTTCTTGTGGGAGAACAACTCCATTTGGCTCACTAACTTCACACACCATCAGGCTTCCAAGCAGCTCTCAAGGAAACTCAGTTTTCACACTCTATGCTTAGTGCCCTTTGAGTGCATTATCTAGGAATGAACCTGGTAGAGCATCCCACACAAACGAATGCTCCACATGCGGGTTTCACATGCCACCAACTCCACATTCACAGGCAACTTCAGCGCCACAGCCGTTTTCAGATAGCCCTCAATGCAAAGGCTGTAGATGCAAATATTCGTGTGAGAGCTAATTCAATCAAGGAAACACTGCATGTTGGTGAAGGGCATATTGAAGAAGGATCAGCCGAGTGGTTCTTGTGGGAGAACAACTCCATTTGGCTCACTAACTTCACACACCATCAGGCTTCCAAGCAGCTCTCAAGGAAACTCAGTTTTCACACTCTATGCTTAGTGATCTTTGAGTGCCTAGGACTGAAATGAAGCTTGGTGAGCATCCCACACAAACGAATGCGCCACATGCGGGTTTCACATGCCACCAACTCCACATTCACAGGCAACTTCAGCCGCACAGCCGTTTTCAGATAGCCCTCAATGCAAAGGGTTTAGATGCAAATATTGGTGTGAGAGGTAATTCAATCAAGGAAACACTGCATGTTGGTGAAGGGCATATTGAAGAAGGATCAGCCGAGTGGTTCTTGTGGGAGAACAACTCCATTTGGCTCACTAACTTCACACACCATCAGGCTTCCAAGCAGCTCTCAAGGAAACTCAGTTTTCACACTCTATGCTTAGTGCCCTTTGAGTGCATTATCTAGGAATGAACCTGGTAGAGCATCCCACACAAACGAATGCTCCACATGCGGGTTTCACATGCCACCAACTCCACATTCACAGGCAACTTCAGCGCCACAGCCGTTTTCAGATAGCCCTCAATGCAAAGGCTCTAGACGCAAATATTGGTGTGAGAGCTAATTCAATCAAGGAAACACTGCATGTTGGTGAAGGGCATATTGAAGAAGGATCAGCCGAGTGGTTCTTGTGGGAGAACAACTCCATTTGGCTCACTAACTTCACACACCATCAGGCTTCCAAGCAGCTCTCAAGGAAACTCAGTTTTCACACTCTATGCTTAGTGCCCTTTGAGTGCATTATCTAGTAATGAACCTGGTAGAGCATCCCACACATACGAATGCTCCACATGCGGGTTTCACATGCCACCAACTCCACATTCACAGGCAACTTCAGCGCCACCGCCGTTTTCAGATAGCCGTCAATGCAAAGGCTCTAGATGCAAATATTGGTGTGAGAGCTAATTCAATCAAGGAAACACCGCATGTTGGTGAAGGGCATATTGAAGAAGGATCAGCCGAGTGGTTCTTGTGGGAGAACAACTCCATTTGGCTCACTAACTTCACACACCATCAGGCTTCCAAGCAGCTCTCAAGGAAACTCAGTTTTCACACTCTATGCTTAGTGCCCTTTGAGTGCCTAGGACTGAAATGAAGCTTGGTGAGCATCCCACACAAACGAATGCTCCACATGCGGGTTTCACATGCCACCAACTCCACATTCACAGGCAACTTCAGCGCCACAGCCGTTTTCAGATAGCCCTCAATGCAAAGGCTCTAGACGCAAATATTGGTGTGAGAGCTAATTCAATCAAGGAAACACTGCATGTTGGTGAAGGGCATATTGAAGAAGGATCAGCCGAGTGGTTCTTGTGGGAGAACAACTCCAGTTGGCTCACTAACTTCACACACCATCAGGCTTCCAAGCAGCTCTCCAGGAAACTCAGTTTTCATACTCTATGCTTAGTGCCCTTTGAGTGCATTATCTAGGAATGAACCTGGTAGAGCATCCCAAACAAATGAATGCTCCACATGCGGGTTTCACATGCCACCAACTCCACATTCTCAGGCAACTTCAGCGCCACAGCCGTTTTCAGATAGCCCTCAATGCAAAGGCTCTAGACGCAAATATTGGTGTGAGAGCTAATTCAATCAAGGAAACACTGCATGTTGGTGAAGGGCATATTGAAGAAGGATCAGCCGAGTGGTTCTTGTGGGAGAACAACTCCATTTGGCTCACTAACTTCACACACCATCAGGCTTCCAAGCAGCTCTCAAGGAAACTCAGTTTTCACACTCTATGCTTAGTGCCCTTTGAGTGCATTATCTAGGAATGAACCTGGTAGAGCATCCCACACAAACCAATGCTCCACATGAGGGTTTCACATGCCACCAACTCCATATTCACAGGCAACTTCAGCGCCACCGCCGTATTCAGATAGCCCTCAATGCAAAGGCTCTAGACGCAAATATTGGTGTGAGAGCTAATTCAATCAAGGAAACACTGCATGTTGGTGAAGGGCATATTGAAGAAGGATCAGCCGAGTGGTTCTTGTGGGAGAACAACTCCATTTGGCTCACTAACTTCACACACCATCAGGCTTCCAAGCAGCTCTCAAGGAAACTCAGTTTTCACACTCTATGCTTAGTGCCCTTTGAGTGCCTAGGACTGAAATGAAGCTTGGTGAGCATCCCACACAAACGAATGCTCCACATGCGGGTTTCACATGCCACCAACTCCACATTCTCAGGCAACTTCAGTGCCACAGCCGTTTTCAGATAGCCCTCAATGCAAAGGCTCTAGACGCAAATATTGGTGTGAGAGCTAATTCATTCAAGGAAACACTGCATGTTGGTGAAGGGCATATTGAAGAAGGATCAGCCGAGTGGTTCTTGTGGGAGAACAACTCCATTTGGCTCACTAACTTCACACACCATCAGGCTTCCAAGCAGCTCTCAAGGAAACTCAGTTTTCACACTCTATGCTTAGTGATCTTTGAGTGCCCAGGACTGAAATGAACCTGGTAGAACATCCCACACAAACGAATGCTCCACATGCGGGTTTCACATGCCACCAACTCCACATTCTCAGGCAACTTCAGCGCCGCAGCCGTTTTCAGATAGCCCTCAATGCAAAGGCTCTAGACGCAAATATTGGTGTGAGAGGTAATTCAATCAAGGAAACACTGCATGTTGGTGAAGGGCATATTGAAGAAGGATCAGCCGAGTGGTTCTTGTGGGAGAACAACTCCATTTGGCTCACTAACTTCACACACCATCAGGCTTCCAAGCAGCTCTCAAGGAAACTCAGTTTTCACACTCTATGCTTAGTGCCCTTTGAGTGCATTATCTAGGAATGAACCTGGTAGAGCATCCCACACAAACGAGTGCTCCACATGCGGGTTTCACATGCCACCAACTCCACATTCACAGGCAACTTCAGCGCCACAGCCGTTTTCAGATAGCCCTCAATGCAAAGGCTCTAGACGCAAATATTTGTGTGAGAGGTAATTCAATCAAGGAAACACTGCATGTTGGTGAAGTGCATATTGAAGAAGGATCAGCCGAGTGGTTCTTGTGGGAGAACAACTCCATTTGGCTCACTAACTTCACACACCATCAGGCTTCCAAGCAGCTCTCAAGGAAACTCAGTTTTCACACTCTATGCTTAGTGCCCTTTGAGTGCATTATCTAGGAATGAACCTGGTAGAGCATCCCACACAAACGAATGCTCCACATGCGGGTTTCACATGCCACCAACTCCACATTCACAGGCAACTTCAGCGCCACAGCCGTTTTCAGATAGCCCTCAATGCAAAGGCTGTAGATGCAAATATTCGTGTGAGAGCTAATTCAATCAAGGAAACACTGCATGTTGGTGAAGGGCATATTGAAGAAGGATCAGCCGAGTGGTTCTTGTGGGAGAACAACTCCATTTGGCTCACTAACTTCACACACCATCAGGCTTCCAAGCAGCTCTCAAGGAAACTCAGTTTTCACACTCTATGCTTAGTGCCCTTTGAGTGCCTAGGACTGAAATGAAACTTGGTGAGCATCCCACACAAACGAATGTTCCACATGCGGGTTTCACATGCCAACAACTCCACATTCTCAGGCAACTTCAGCGCCACAGCCGTTTTCAGATAGCCGTCAATGCAAAGGCTCTAGACGCAAATATTGGTGTGAGAGCTATTTCAAACAAGGAAACACTGCATGTTGGTGAAGTGCATATTGAAGAAGGATCAGCCGAGTGGTTCTTGTGGGAGAACAACTCCATTTGGCTCACTAACTTCACACACCATCAGGCTTCCAAGCAGCTCTCAAGGAAACTCAGTTTTCACACTCTATGCTTAGTGCCCTTTGAGTGCATTATCTAGAAATGAACCTGGTAGAGCATCCCACACAAATGAATGCTCCACATGCGGGTTTCACATGCCACCAACTCCACATTCACAGGCAACTTCAGCGCCACCGCCGTTTTCAGATAGCCCTCAATGCAAAGGCTCTAGACGCAAATATTGGTGTGAGAGCTAATTTAATCAAGGAAACACTGCATGTTGGTGAAGGGCATATTGAAGAAGGATCAGCCGAGTGGTTCTTGTGGGAGAACAACTCCATTTGGCTCACTAACTTCACACACCATCAGGCTTCCAAGCAGCTCTCAAGGAAACTCAGTTTTCACACTCTCTGCTTAGTGCCCTTTGAGTGCATTATCTAGGAATGAAC
>NW_026698538.1:0-48281 GCF_030435755.1 Ochotona princeps
TCACAAACGAATGCCTCCACATGCGGGTTTCACATGCCACCAACTTCACATTCACAGGCACCTTCAGCGCCACAGCCGTTTTCCAGATAGCCTCAATGCAAAGGCTCTAGACGCAAATATTGGTGTGAGAGCTAATTCAATCAAGGAAACACTGCATGTTGGTGAAGGGCATATTGAAGAAGGATCAGCCGAGTGGTTCTTGTGGGAGAACAACTCCATTTGGCTCACTAACTTCACACACCATCAGGCTTCCAAGCAGCTCCTCAAGGAAACTCAGGTTTCACACTCTATGCTTAGTGCCCTTTGAGTGCTAGGACTGAAAAGAAGCTTGGTGAGCATCGCACACAAACGAATGCTCCACATGCGGGTTTCACATGCCACCAACTCCACATTCACAGGCAACTTCAGCGCCATAGCCGTTTTCAGATAGCCCTCAATGCAAAGGCTCTAGACGCAAATATTGGTGTGAGAGCTAATTCAATCAAGGAAACACTGCATGTTGGTGAAGGGCATATTGAAGAAGGATCAGCCGAGTGGTTCTTGTGGGAGAACAACTCCATTAGGCTCACTGACTTCACACACCATCAGGCTTCCAAGCAGCTCTCAAGGAAACTCAGTTTTCACACTCTATGCTTAGTGCCCTTTGTATGCCTAGGACTGAAATGAACCTTGGTGAGCCATCCCACACAAACGAATGCTCCACATGCGGGTTTCACATGCCACCAACTCCACATTCACAGGCAACTTCAGCGCCACAGCCGTTTCAGATAGTTCTCAATGCAAAGGCTCTAGACGCAAATATTGGGTGTGAGAGCTAATTCAATCAAGGAAACACTGCATGTTGGTGAAGGCATATGAAGAAGGATCAGCAAAGTGGATCCTGTGGGAGAACAACTCCATTTGGCTCACTAACTTCACACACCATCAGGCTTCCAAGCAGCTCTCAAGGAAACTCAGTTTTCACACTCTATGCTTAGTGCCCTTGAGTGCCTAGGACTGAAATGAACCTTGGTGAGCATCCCACACAAACGAATGCTCACATGCGGGTTTCACAAGCCACCAACTCCACATTCACAGGCAACTCAGCGCCACAGCCGTTTTCATATAGTTCTCAATGCAAAGGCTCTAGACGCAAATATTGGTGTGAGAGCTAATTCAATCAAGGAAACACTGCATGTTGGTGAAGGGCATATTGAAGAAGGATCAGCCGAGTGTTCTTGTGGGAGAACAACTCCATTTGGCTCACTAACTTCACACACCATCAGGCTTCCAAGCAGCTCTCAAGAAACTCAGTTTTCACACTCTATGCTTAGTGCTCTTTGTGTGCCTAGGACTGAAATGAAGCTTGGTGAGCATCGCACACAAACGAATGCTCCACATGCGGGTTTCACATGCCACCAACTCCACATTCACAGGCAACTTCAGCGCCACAGCCATTTTCAGATAGCCCTCAATGCAAAGGCTCTAGACGCAAATATTGGTGTGAGAGCTAATTCAATCAAGGAAACACTGCATGTTGGTGAAGGGCATATTGAAGAAGGATCAGCCGAGTGGTTCTTGTGGGAGAACAACTCCATTTGGCTCACTAACTTCACACACCATCAGGCTTCCAAGCAGCTCTCAAGGAAACTCAGTTTTCACACTCTATGCTTAGTGCCCTTTGAGTGCATTATCTAGGAATGAACCTGGTAGAGCATCCCACACAAACGAAATCTTCACATGCGGGTTTCACATGCCACCAACTTCCACATTCACAGGCAACTTCAGCGCCACAGCCGTTTTCAGATAGCCCTCAATGCAAAGGCTCTAGACGCAAATATTGGTGTGAGAGCTAATTCAATCAAGGAAACACTGCATGTTGGTGAGGGCATATTGAAGAAGGATCAGCAAAGTGGATCCTGTGGGAGAACAACTCCATTTGGCTCACTAACTTCACACACCATCAGGCTTCCAAGCAGCTCTCAAGGAAACTCAGTTTTCACACTCTATGCTTAGTGCCCTTTGAGTGCCTAGGACTGAATATGAACCTTGGTGAGCATCCCACACAAACGAATGCTCCACATGCGGGTTTCACATGCCACCAACTCCACATTCACAGGCAACTTCAGCGCCACAGCCGTTTTCATATAGTTCTCAATGCAAAGGATCTAGACGCAAATATTGGTGTGAGAGCTAATTCAATCAAGAAACACTGCATGTTGGTGAAGGGCATATTGAAGAAGGATCAGCCGAGTGGTTCTTGTGGGAGAACAACTCCCATTTGGCTCACTAACTTCACACACCATCAGGCTTCCAAGCAGCTCTCAAGGAAACTCAGTTTCTCACACTCTATGCTTAGTGCTCTTTGTGTGCCTAGGACTGAAATGAAGCTTGGTGAGCATCGCACACAAACGAATGCTCCACATGCGGGTTTCACATGCCACCAACTCCACATTCACAGGCAACTTCAGCGCCACAGCCATTTTCAGATAGCCCTCAATGCAAAGGCTCTAGACGCAAATATTGGTGTGAGAGCTAATTCAATCAAGGAAACACTGCATGTTGTGAAGGGCATATTGAAGAAGGATCAGCCGAGTGGTTCTTGTGGGAGAACAACTCCATTTGGCTCACTAACTTCACACACCATCAGGCTTCCAAGCAGCTCTCAAGGAAACTCAGTTTTCACACTCTATGCTTAGTGCCCTTTGAGTGCATTATCTAGGAATGAACCTGGTAGAGCATCCCACACAAACGAATGCTCCACATGCGGTTTCACATGCCCACCAACTCCACATTCACAGGCAACTTCAGCGCCACAGCCGTTTTCAGATAGCAGTCAATGCAAAGGCTCTAGACACAAATATTGGTGTGAGAGCTAATTCAATCAAGGAAACACTGCATGTTGGTGAAGGGCATATTGAAGAAGGATCAGCCGAGTGGTTCTTGTGGGAGAACAACTCCATTTGGCTCACTACTTCACACACCATCAGGCTTCCAAGCAGCTCTCAAGGAAACTCAGTTTTCACACTCTATGCTTAGTGCCCTATGAGTTCCTAGGACTGAAATGAAGCTTGGTGAGCATTCGCACACCAAACGAATGCTCCACATGCGGGTTTCACATGCCAACAACTCCACATTCACAGGCAACTTCAGCGCCACAGCCGTTTTCAGATAGCCCTCAATGCAAAGGCTCTAGACGCAAATATTGGTGTGAGAGCTAATTCAATCAAGGAAACACTGCATGTTGGTGAAGGGCATATTGAAGAAGGATCAGCCGAGTGGTTCTTGTGGGACAACAACTCCATTTGGCTCACTAACTTCACACACCATCAGGCTTCCAAGCAGCTCTCAAGGAAACTCAGTTTTCACACTCTATGCTTAGTGCCCTTTGTATGCCTAGGACTGAAATGAACCTTGGTGAGCATCGCACACAAACGAATGCTCCACATGCGGGTTTCACATGCCACCAACTCCACATTCACAGGCAACTTCAGCGCCACAGCCGTTTTTAGATAGTTCTCAATGCAAAGGCTCTAGACGCAAATATTGGTGTGAGAGCTAATTCAATCAAGGAAACACTGCATGTTGGTGAAGGGCATATTGAAGAAGGATCAGCCGAGTGGTTCTTGTGGGAGAACAACTCCATTTGGCTCACTAACTTCACACACCATCAGGCTTCCAAGCAGCTCTCAAGGAAACTCAGTTTTCACACTCTATGCTTAGTGCCCTTTGAGTCCCTAGGACTGAAATGAAGCTTGGTGAGCATCCCACACAAACGAATGCTCCACATGCGGGTTTCACATGCCACCAACTCCACATTCACAGGCAACTTCAGCGCCACAGTCGTTTTCAGATAGCCCTCAATGCAAAGGCTCTAGACGCAAATATTTGTGTGAGAGCTAATTCAATCAAGGAAACACTGCATGTTGGTGAAGGGCATATTGAAGAAGGATCAGCCGAGTGGTTCTTGTGGGAGAACAACTCCATTTGGCTCACTAACTTCACACACCATCAGGCTTCCAAGCAGCTCTCAAGGAAACTCAGTTTTCACACTCTATGCTTAGTGCCCTTTGAGTGCATTATCTAGGAATGAACCTGGTAGAGCATCCCACACAAACGAAATCTTCACATGCGGGTTTCACATGCCACCAACTCCACATTCACAGGCAACTTCAGCGCCACAGCCGTTTTCAGATAGCCCTCAATGCAAAGGCTCTAGACGCAAATATTGGTGTGAGAGCTAATTCAATCAAGGAAACACTGCATGTTGGTGAAGGGCATATTGAAGAAGGATCAGCAAAGTGGATCCTGTGGGAGAAACAACTCCATTTGGCTCACTAACTTCACACACCATCAGGCTTCCAAGCAGCTCTCAAGGAAACTCAGTTTTCACACTCTATGCTTAGTGCCCTTTGAGTGCCTAGGACTGAAATGAACCTTGGTGAGCATCGCACACAAACGAATGCTCCACATGCGGGTTTCACATGCCACCAACTCCACATTCACAGGCAACTTCAGCGCCACAGCCGTTTTCATATAGTTCTCAATGCAAAGGCTCGAGACGCAAATATTGGTGTGAGAGCTAATTCAATCAAGGTTTCACTGCATGTTGGTGAAGGGCATATTGAAGAAGGATCAGCAAAGTGGATCCTGTGGGAGAACAACTCCATTTGGCTCACTAACTTCACACACCATCAGGCTTCCAAGCAGCTCTCAAGGAAACTCAGTTTTCACACTCTATGCTTAGTGCCCTTTGAGTGCATTATCTAGGAATGAACCTGGTAGAGCATCCCACACAAACGAATGCTCCACATGCGGGTTTCACATGCCACCAACTCCACATTCACAGGCAACTTCAGCGCCACAGCCGTTTTCAGATAGCCCTCAATGCAAAGGCTCTAGACGCAAATATTGGTGTGAGAGCTAATTCAATCAAGGAAACACTGCATGTTGGTGAAGGGCATATTGAAGAAGGATCACCCGAGTGGATCTTGTGGGAGAACAACTCCATTTGGCTCACTAACTTCACACACCATCAGGCTTCCAAGCAGCTCTCAAGGAAACTCAGTTTTCACACTCTATGCTTAGTGCCCTTTGAGTGCATTATCTAGGAATGAACCTGGTAGAGCATCCCACACAAACGAATGCTCCACATGCGGGTTTCACATGCCACCAACTCCACATTCACAGGCAACTTCAGCGCCACAGCCGTTTTCAGATAGCCCTCAATGCAAAGGCTCTAGACGCAAATATTGGTGTGAGAGCTAATTCAATCAAGGAAACACTGCATGTTGGTGAAGGGCATATTGAAGAAGGATCACCCGAGTGGATCTTGTGGGAGAACAACTACATTTGGCTCACTAACTTCACACACCATCAGGCTTCCAAGCAGCTCTCAAGGAAACTCAGTTTTCACACTCTATGCTTAGTGCCCTTTGAGTGCATTATCTAGGAATGAACCTGGTAGAGCATCCCACACAAACGAATGCTCCACATGCGGGTTTCACATGCCACCAACTCCACATTCACAGGCAACTTCAGCGCCACAGCTGTTTTCAGATAGCCCTCAATGCAAAGGCTCTAGACGCAAATATTGGTGTGAGAGCTAATTCAATCAAGGAAACACTGCATGTTGGTGAAGGCATATTGAAGAAGGTTCACCCGAGTGGATCTTGTGGGAGAACAACTCCATTTGGCTCACTAACTTCACACACCATCAGGCTTCCAAGCAGCTCTCAAGGAAACTCAGTTTTCACACTCTATGCTTAGTGCTCATTGAGTGCATTATCTAGGAATGAACCTGGTAGAGCATCGCACACAAACGAATGCTCCAGCATGCGGGTTTCACATGCCACCAACTTCACATTCTCAGGCACCTTCAGCGCCACAGCCATTTTCAGATAGCCCTCAATGCAAAGGCTCTAGACGCAAATATTTGTGTGAGAGCTAATTCAATCAAGGGAACACTGCATGTTGGTGAAGGGCATATTGAAGAAGGATCAGCCGAGTGGTTCTTGTGGGAGAACAACTCCATTTGGCTCACTAACTTCACACACCATCAGGCTTCCAAGCAGCTCTAAAGGAAACTCAGGTTTCACACTCTATGCTTAGTGCTCTTTGTGTGCCTAGGACTGAAATGAAGCTTGGTGAGCATCGCACACAAACGAATGCTCCACATGCGGGTTTCACATGCCACCAACTCCACATTCACAGGCAACTTCAGCGCCACAGTCGTTTTCAGATAGCCCTCAATGCAAAGGCTCTAGACGCAAATATTGGTGTGAGAGCTAATTCAATCAAGAAACACTGCATGTTGGTGAAGGGCATATTGAAGAAGGATCAGCCGAGTGGTTCTTGTGGGACACAACTCCATTTGGCTCACTAACTTCACACACCATCAGGCTTCCAAGCAGCTCTCAAGGAAACTCAGTTTTCACACTCTATGCTTAGTGCCCTTTGAGTGCATTATCTAGGAATGAACCTGGTAGAGCATCCCACACAAACGAAATCTTCACATGTGGGTTTCACATGCCACCAACTCCACATTCACAGGCAACTTCAGCGCCACAGCCGTTTTCAGATAGCCCTCAATGCAAAGGCTCTAGACGCAAATATTGGTGTGAGAGCTAATTCAATCAAGGAAACACTGCATGTTGGTGAAGGGCATATTGAAGAAGGATCAGCCGAGTGGTTCTTGTGGGAGAACAACTCCATTTGGCTCACTAACTTCACACACCATCAGGCTTCCAAGCAGCTCTCAAGGAAACTCAGTTTTCACACTCTATGCTTAGTGCCCTTTGAGTGCATTATCTAGGAATGAACCTGGTAGAGCATCGCACACACACGAATGCTCCACATGCGGGTTTCACATGCCACCAACTCCACATTCACAGGCAACTTCAGCGCCACAGCCGTTTCATATAGTTCTCAATGCAAAGGCTCTAGACGCAAATATTGGTGTGAGGAGCTAATTCAATCAAGGTTTCACTGCATGTTGGTGAAGGGCATATTGAAGAAGGATCAGCCGAGTGGTTCTTGTGGGACAACAACTCCATTTGGCTCACTAACTTCACACACCATCAGGCTTCCAAGCAGCTCTCAAGGAAACTCAGTTTTCACACTCTATGCTTAGTGCTCTTTGTGTGCCTAGGACTGAAATGAAGCTTGGTGAGCATCGCACACAAACGAATGCTCCACATGCGGGTTTCACATGCCACCAACTCCACATTCACAGGCAACTTCAGCGCCACAGCCGTTTTCAGATAGTTCTCAATGCAAAGGCTCTAGACGCAAATATTGGTGTGAGAGCTAATTCAATCAAGGAAACACTGCATGTTGGTGAAGGGCATATTGAAGAAGGATCAGCCGAGTGGTTCTTGTGGGAGAACAACTCCATTTGGCTCACTAACTTCACACACCATCAGGCTCCAAGCAGCTCTCAAGGAAACTCAGTTTTCACACTCTATGCTTAGTGCCCTTTGACTGCCTAGGGACTGAATGAAGCTTGGTGAGCATCCCACAAAAACGAATGCCCACATGCGGGTTTCACATGCCACCAACTCCACATTCTCAGGCAACTTCAGCGCCACAGCCGTTTTCAGATAGCCCTCAATGCAAAGGCTCTAGACGCAAATATTGGTGTGAGAGCTAATTCAATCAAGGAAACACTGCATGTTGGTGAAGGGAATATTGAAGAAGGATCAGCCGAGTGGTTCTTGTGGGACAACAACTCCATTTGGCTCACTAACTTCACACACCATCAGGCTTCCAAGCAGCTCTCAAGGAAACTCAGTTTTCACACTCTATGCTTAGTGCCCTTTGAGTGCATTATCTAGAATGAACCTGGTAGAGAATCCCACACAAACGAATGCTCCACATGCGGCTTTCACATGCCACCAACTCCACATTCACAGGCAACTTCAGCGCCACAGCCGTTTTCAGATAGCCTCAATGCAAAGGCTCTAGACGCAAATATTGGTGTGAGAGCTAATTCAATCAAGGAAACACTGCATGTTGGTGAAGGGCATATTGAAGTAGGATCAGCAAAGTGGATCCTGCGGGAGACAACTCCATTTGGCTCACTAACTTCACACACCATCAGGCTTCCAAGCAGCTCTCAAGGAAACTCAGTTTTCACACTCTATGCTTAGTGCCCTTTGAGTGCATTATCTAGGAATGAACCTGGTAGAGCATCCCACAAAAACGAATGCTCCACATGCGGGTTTCACATGCCACCAACTCCACATTCACAGGCAACTTCAGCGCCACAGCCGTTTTCAGATAGTTCTCAATGCAAAGGCTCTAGACGCAAATATTGGTGTGAGAGCTAATTCAATCAAGGAAACACTGCATGTTGGTGAAGGGCATATTGAAGAAGGATCAGCCCAGTGGTTCTTGTGGAGAACAACTCCATTTGGCTCACTAACTTCACACACCATCAGGCTTCCAAGCAGCTCTCAAGGAAACTCAGTTTTCACACTCTATGCTTAGTGCCCTTTGAGTGCCTAGGACTGAAATGAAGCTTTTTGAGCATCCCACAAAAACGAATGCCCCACATGCGGGTTTCACATGCCACCAACTCCACATTCTCAGGCAACTTCAGCGCCACAGCCGTTTTCAGATAGCCCTCAATGCAAAGGCTCTAGACGCAAATATTGGTGTGAGAGCTAATTCAATCAAGGAAACACTGCATGTTGGTGAAGGGAATATTGAAGAAGGATCAGCCGAGTGGTTCTTGTGGGACAACAACTCATTTGGCTCACTAACTTCACACACCATCAGGCTTCCAAGCAGCTCTCAAGGAAACTCAGTTTTCACACTCTATGCTTAGTGCCCTTTGAGTGCATTATCTAGGAATGAACCTGTAGAGAATCCCACACAAACGAATGCTCCACATGCGGCTTTCACATGCCACCAACTCCACATTCACAGGCAACTTCAGCGCCACAGCCGTTTTCAGATAGCCCTCAATGCAAAGGCTCTAGACGCAAATATTGGTGTGAGAGCTAATTCAATCAAGGAAACACTGCATGTTGGTGAAGGGCATATTGAAGTAGGATCAGCAAAGTGGATCCTGCGGGAGGACAACTCCATTTGGCTCACTAACTTCACACACCATCAGGCTTCCAAGCAGCTCTCAAGGAAACTCAGTTTTCACAATCTATGCTTAGTGCCCTTTGAGTGCATTATCTAGGAATGAACCTGGTAGAGCATCCCACACAAACGAATGCTCCACATGCGGGTTTCACATAACACCAACTCCACATTCTCAGGCAAATTCAGGCGCCACAAGCCGTTTTCAGATAGCCCTCAATGCAAAGGCTCTAGACGCAAATATTGGTGTGAGAGCTAATTCAATCAAGGAAACACTGCATGTTGGTGAAGGGCATATTGAAGAAGGATCAGCCGAGTGGTTCTTGTGGGAGAACAACTCCATTTGGCTCACTAACTTCACACACCATCAGGCTTCCAAGCAGCTCTCAAGGAAACTCAGTTTTCACACTCTATGCTTAGTGCCCTTTGAGTGCATTATCTAGGAATGAACCTGGTAGAGCATCCCACACAAACGAATGCTCCACATGCGGGTTTCACATGCCACCAACTCACATTCACAGGCAACTTCAGCGCCACAGCCATTTCAGATAGCCCTCAATGCAAAGGCTCTAGACGCAAATATTGGTGTGAGAGCTAATTCAATCAAGGAAACACTGCATGTTGGTGAAGGGCATATTGAAGAAGGATCAGCCGAGTGGTTCTTGTGGGAGAACAACTCCATTTGGCTCACTAACTTCACACACCATCAGGCTTCCAAGCAGCTCTCAAGGAAACTCAGTTTTCACACTCTATGCTTAGTGCCCTTTGAGTGCATTATCTAGGAATGAAGCTGGTAGAGCATCCCACACAAACGAATGCTCCACATGCGGGTTTCACATGCCACCAACTCCACATTCACAGGCAACTTCAGCGCCACAGCCGTTTTCAGATAGCCCTCAATGCAAAGGCTCTAGACGCAAATATTGGTGTGAGAGCTAATTCAATCAAGGAAACACTGCATGTTGGTGAAGGGCATATTGAAGAAGGATCAGCCGAGTGGTTCTTGTGGGAGAACAACTCCATTTGGCTCACTAACTTCACACACCATCAGGCTTCCAAGCAGCTCTCAAGGAAACTCAGTTTTTTACACTCTATGCTTAGTGCCCTTTGAGTGCATTATCTGGGAATGAACCTGGTAGAGCATCCACAAAAACGAATGCTCCACATGCGGGTTTCACATGCCACCAACTCCACATTCACAGGCAACTTCAGCGCCACAGCCGTTTCAGATAGCCCTCAATGCAAAGGCTCGAGACGCAAATATTGGTGTGAGAGCTAATTCAATCAAGGAAACACTGCATGTTGGTGAAGGGCATATTGAAGAAGGATCAGCCGAGTGGTTCTTGTGGGAGAACAACTCCATTTGGCTCACTAACTTCACACACCATCAGGCTTCCAAGCAGCTCTCAAGGAAACTCAGTTTTCACACCCTATGCTTAGTGCCCTTTGTGTGCCTAGGACTGAAATGAAACTTTGCGAGGATCCCACACAAACGAATGCTCCGCATGCGGCTTTCACATGCCACCAACTGCACATTCACAGGCAACTTCAGCGCCACAGCCGTTTTCAGATAGCTCTCAATGCAAAGGCTCTAGACGCAAATATTGGTGTGAGAGCTAATTCAATCAAGGAAACACTGCATGTTGGTGAAGGGCATATTGAAGAAGAATCAGCAAAGTGGATCCTGTGGGAGAACAACTCCATTTGGCTCACTAACTTCACACACCATCAGGCTTCCAAGCAGCTCTCAAGGAAACTCAGTTTTCACACTCTATGCTTAGTGCCCTTTGAGTGCATTATCTAGGAATGAACCTGGTAGAGCATCGCACACAAACGAATGCTCCACATGCGGGTTTCACATGCCAGCAACTGCACATTCACAGGCAACTTCAGCGCCACAGCCGTTTTCAGATAGCCCTCAATGCAAAGGCTCTAGACGCAAATATTGGTGTGAGAGCTAATTCAATCAAGGAAACACTGCATGTTGGTGAAGGGCATATTGAAGAAGGATCACCCGAGTGGATCTTGTGGGAGAACAACTCCATTTGGCTCACTAACTTCACACACCATCAGGCTTCCAAGCAGCTCTCAAGGAAACTCAGTTTTCACACTCTATGCTTAGTGCCCTTTGAGTGCATTATCTAGGAATGAACCTGGTAGAGCATCCCACACAAACGAATGCTCCACATGCGGGTTTCACATGCCACCAACTCCACATTCACAGGCAACTTCAGCGCCACAGCCGTTTTCAGATAGCCCTCAATGCAAAGGCTCTAGACGCAAATATTGGTGTGAGAGCTAATTCAATCAAGGAAACACTGCATGTTGGTGAAGGGCATATTGAAGAAGGATCACCCGAGTGGATCTTGTGGGAGAACAACTCCATTTGGCTCACTAACTTCACACACCATCAGGCTTCCAAGCAGCTCTCAAGGAAACTCAGTTTTCACACTCTATGCTTAGTGCCCTTTGAGTGCATTATCTAGGAATGAACCTGGTAGAGCATCCCACACAAACGAATGCTCCACATGCGGGTTTCACATGCCACCAACTCCACATTCACAGGCAACTTCAGCGCCACAGCCGTTTTCAGATAGCCCTCAATGCAAAGGCTCTAGACGCAAATATTGGTGTGAGAGCTAATTCAATCAAGGAAACACTGCATGTTGGTGAAGGGCATATTGAAGAAGGATCAGCCGAGTGGATCTTGTGGGAGAACAACTCCATTTGGCTCACTAACTTCACACACCATCAGGCTTCCAAGCAGCTCTCAAGGAAACTCAGTTTTTACACTCTATGCTTAGTGCCCTTTGAGTGCATTATCTAGGAATGAACCTGGTAGAGCATCCCACACAAACGAATGCTCCACATGCGGGTTTCACATGCCACCAACTCCACATTCACAGGCAACTTCAGCGCCACAGCCGTTTTCAGATAGCCCTCAATGCAAAGGCTCGAGACGCAAATATTGGTGTGAGAGCTAATTCAATCAAGGAAACACTGCATGTTGGTGAAGGGCATATTGAAGAAGGATCAGCCGAGTGGTTCTTGTGGGAGAACAACTCCATTTGGCTCACTAACTTCACACACCATCAGGCTTCCAAGCAGATCTCAAGGAAACTCAGTTTTCACACTCTATGCTTAGTGCCCTTTGAGTGCATTATCTAGGAATGAACCTGGTAGAGCATCCCACACAAATGAATGCTCCACATGCGGGTTTCACATGCCACCAACTCCACATTCACAGGCAACTTCAGCGCCACAGCCGTTTGCAGACAGCCCTCAATGCAAAGGCTCTAGACGCAAATATTGGTGTGAGAGCTAATTCAATCAGGAAACACTGCATGTTGGTGAAGGGCATATTGAAGAAGGATCAGTCGAGTGGTTCTTGTGGGACAACAACTCCATTTGGCTCACTAACTTCACACACCATCAGGCTTCCAAGCAGCTCTCAAGGAAACTCAGTTTTCACACTCTATGCTTAGTGCCCTTTGAGTGCATTATCTAGGAATGAACCTGGTAGAGCATCCCACACAAACGAATGCTCCACATGCGGGTTTCACATGCCACCAACTCCACATTCACAGGCAACTTCAGCGCCACAGCCGTTTTCAGATAGCCCTCAATGCAAAGGCTCTAGACGCAAATATTTGTGTGAGAGCTAATTCAATCAAGGAAACACTGCATGTTGGTGAAGGGCATATTGAAGAAGGATCAGCAAAGTGGATCCTGTGGCAGAACAACTCCATTTGGCTCACTAACTTCACACACCATCAGGCTTCCAAGCAGCTCTCAAGGAAACTCGTTTTCACACTCTATGCTTAGTGCCCTTTGAGTGCATTATCTAGGAATGAACCTGGTAGAGCATCGCACACAAACGAATTCTCCACATGCGGGTTTCACATGCCAGCAACTGCACATTCACAGGCAACTTCAGCGCCACAGCCGTTTTCAGATAGCCCTCAATGCAAAGGCTCTAGACGCAAATATTGGTGTGAGAGCTAATTCAATCAAGGAAACACTGCATGTTGGTGAAGGGCATATTGAAGAAGGATCAGCCGAGTGGTTCTTGTGGGAGAACAACTCCATTTGGCTCACTAACTTCACACACCATCAGGCTTCCAAGCAGCTCTCAAGGAAACTCAGTTTTCACACTCTATGCTTAGTGCCCTTTGAGTGCATTATCTAGGAATGAACCTGGTAGAGCATCCCACACAAACGAATGCTCCACATGCGGGTTTCACATGCCACCAACTCCACATTCACAGGCAACTTCAGCGCCACAGCCCTTCTCAGATAACCCTCAATGCAAAGGCTCTAGACGCAAATATTGGTGTGAGAGCTAATTCAATCAAGGAATCACTGCATGTTGGTGAAGGGCATATTGAAGAAGGATCAGTCGAGTGGTTCTTGTGGGAGAACAACTCCATTTGGCTCACTAACTTCACACACCATCAGGCTTCCAAGCAGCTCTCAAGGAAACTCAGTTTTCACACTCTATGCTTAGTGCCCTTTGAGTGCATTATCTAGGAATGAACCTGGTAGAGCATCCCACACAAACGAATGCTCCACATGCGGGTTTCACATGCCACCAACTCCACATTCACAGGCAACTTCAGCGCCACAGCCGTTTTCAGATAGCCCTCAATGCAAAGGCTCTAGACGCAAATATTGGTGTGAGAGCTAATTCAATCAAGGAAACACTGCATGTTGGTGAAGGGCATATTGAAGAAGGATCACCCGAGTGGATCTTGTGGGACAACAACTCCATTTGGCTCACTAACTTCACACACCATCAGGCTTCCAAGCAGCTCTCAAGGAAACTCAGTTTTCACACTCTATGCTTAGTGCCCTTTGAGTGCATTATCTAGGAATGAACCTGGTAGAGCATCCCACAAAAACGAATGCTCCACATGCGGGTTTCACATGCCACCAACTGCACATTCACAGGCAACTTCAGCGCCACAGCCGTTTTCAGATAGCCCTCAATGCAAAGGCTCTAGACGCAAATATTGGTGTGAGAGCTAATTCAATCAAGGAAACACTGCATGTTGGTGAAGGGCATATTGAAGAAGGATCAGCCCAGTGGTTCTTGTGGGAGAACAACTCCATTTGGTTCACTAACTTCACACACTATCAGGCTTCCAAGCATCTCTCAAGGAAACTCAGTTTTCACACCCTATGCTTAGTGCCCTTTGTGTGCCTAGGACTGAAATGAAACTTGGCGAGGATCCCACACAAACGAATGCTCCGCATGCGGCTTTCACATGCCAACAACTGCACATTCACAGGCAACTTCAGCGCCACAGCCGTTTTCAGATAGCTCTCAATGCAAAGGCTCTAGACGCAAATATTGGTGTGAGAGCTAATTCAATCGAGGAAACACTGCATGTTGGTGAAGGGCATATTGAAGAAGGATCAGCTGAGTGGTTCTTGTGGGAGAACAACTCCATTTGGCTCACTAACTTCACACACCATCAGGCTTCCAAGCAGCTCTCAAGGAAACTCAGTTTTCACACTCTATGCTTAGTGCCCTTTGAGTGCCTAGGACTGAAATGAAGCTTGGTGAGCATCGCACACAAACGAATGCTCCACATGCGGGTTTCACATGCCACCAACTCCACATTCACAGGCAACTTCGGCGCCACAGCCGTTTTCAGATAGCCCTCAATGCAAAGGCTCTAGACACAAATATTGGTGTGAGAGCTAATTCAATCAAGGAAACACTGCATGTTGGTGAAGGGCATATTGAAGAAGGATCAGCAGAGTGGTTCTAGTGGGAGAACAACTTCATTTGGCTCACTAACTTCACACACCATCAGACTTCCAAGCAGCTCTCAAGGAAACTCAGTTTTCACACTCTATGCTTAGTGCCCTTTGAGTGCATTATCTAGGAATGAACCTGGTAGAGCATCCCACACAAACGAATGCTCCACATGCGGGTTTCACATGCCACCAACTCCACATTCACAGGCAACTTCAGCGCCACAGCCGTTTTCAGATAGTTCTCAATGCAAAGGCTGTAGACACAAATATTGGTGTGAGAGCTAATTCAATCAAGGAAACACTGCATGTTGGTGAAGGGCATATTGAAGAAGGATCAGCCGAGTGGTTCTTGTGGGAGAACAACTCCATTTGGCTCACTAACTTCACACACCATCAGGCTTCCAAGCAGCTCTCAAGGAAACTCAGTTTTCACACTCTATGCTTAGTGCCCTTTGAGTGCATTATCTAGGAATGAACCTGGTAGAGCATCGCACACAAACGAATGCTCCACATGCGGATTTCACATGCCACCAACTCCACATTCACAGGCAACTTCAGCGCCACAGCCGTTTTCAGATAGCCCTCAATGCAAAGGCTCTAGACGCAAATATTGGTGTGAGAGCTAATTCAATCAAGGAAACACTGAATGTTGGTGAAGGGCATATTGAAGAAGGATCAGTCGAGTGGTTCTTGTGGGAGAACAACTCCATTTGGCTCACTAACTTCACACACCATCAGGCTTCCAAGCAGCTCTCAAGGAAACTCAGTTTTCACACTCTATGCTTAGTGCCCTTTGAGTGCATTATCTAGGAATGAACCTGGTAGAGCATCCCACACAAACGAATGCTCCACATGCGGGTTTCACATGCCACCAACTCCACATTCACAGGCAACTTCAGTGCCACAGCCGTTTTCAGATAGCCCTCAATGCAAAAGCTCTAGACGCAAATATTGGTGTGAGAGCTAATTCAATCAAGGAAACACTGCATGTTGGTGAAGGGCATATTGAAGAAGGATCAGTCGAGTGGTTCTTGTGGGAGAACAACTCCATTTGGCTCACTAACTTCACACACCATCAGGGCTTCCAAGCAGCTCTCAAGGAAACTCAGTTTTCACACTCTATGCTTAGTGCCCTATGAGTGCCTAGGACTGAAATGAAGCTTGGTGAGCATCCCACACAAACGAATGCTCCACATGCGGGTTTCACATGCCACCAACTCCACATTCACAGGCAACTTCAGCGCCACAGCCGTTTTCAGATAGCCCTCAATGCAAAGGCTCTAGACGCAAATATTGGTGTGAGAGCTAATTCAATCAAGGAAACACTGCATGTTGGTGAAGGGCATATTGAAGAAGGATCAGCCCAGTGGTTCTTGTGGGAGAACAACTCCATTTGGTTCACTAACTTCACACACTATCAGGCTTCCAAGCATCTCTCAAGGAAACTCAGTTTTCACACCCTATGCTTAGTGCCTTTTGTGTGCCTAGGACTGAAATGAAACTTGGCGAGGATCCCACACAAATGAATGCTCCACATGCGGCTTTCACATGCCACCAACTGCACATTCACAGGCAACTTCAGCGCCACAGCCGTTTTCAGATAGCTCTCAATGCAAAGGCTCTAGACGCAAATATTGGTGTGAGAGCTAATTCAATCGAGGAAACACTGCATGTTGGTGAAGGCCTATTGAAGAAGGATCAGCTGAGTGGTTCTTGTGGGAGAACAACTCCATTTGGCTCACTAACTTCACACACCATCAGGCTTCCAAGCAGCTCTCAAGGAAACTCAGTTTTCACACTCTATGCTTAGTGCCCTTTGAGTGCATTATCTAGGAATGAACATGGTAGAGCATAACACACAAATGAATGCTCCACATGCGGGTTTCACATGCCACCAACTCCACATTCACAGGCAACTTCAGCGCCACAGCCGTTTTCAGATAGCCCTCAATGCAAAGGCTCTAGACGCAAATATTGGTGTGAGAGCTAATTCAATCAAGGAAACACTGCATGTTGGTGAAGGGCATATTGAAGAAGAATCAGCCGAGTGGTTCTTGTGGGAGAACAACTCCATTTGGCTCACTAACTTCACACACCATCAGGCTTCCAAGCAGCTCTCAAGGAAACTCAGTTTTCACACTCTATGCTTAGTGCCCTTTGAGTGCATTATCTAGCAATGAACCTGGTAGAGCATCCCACACAAACGAATGCTCCACATGCGGGTTTCACATGCCACCAACTCCACATTCACAGGCAACTTCAGTGCCACAGCCGTTTTCAGATAGCCCTCAATGCAAAAGCTCTAGACGCAAATATTGGTGTGAGAGCTAATTCAATCAAGGAAACACTGCATGTTGGTGAAGGGCATATTGAAGAAGGATCAGTCGAGTGGTTCTTGTGGGAGAACAACTCCATTTGGCTCACTAACTTCACACACCATCAGGCTTCCAAGCAGCTCTCAAGGAAACTCAGTTTTCACACTCTATGCTTAGTGCCCTTTGAGTGCATTATCTAGGAATGAACCTGGTAGAGCATCCCACACAAACGAATGCTCCACATGCGGGTTTCACATGCCACCAACTCCACATTCACAGGCAACTTCAGCGCCACAGCCGTTTTCAGATAGCCCTCAATGCAAAGGCTCTAGACGCAAATATTGGTGTGAGAGCTAATTCAATCAAGGAAACACTGAATGTTGGTGAAGGGCATATTGAAGAAGGATCAGCCGAGTGGTTCTTGTGGGAGAACAACTCCATTTGGCTCACTAACTTCACACACCATCAGGCTTCCAAGCAGCTCTCAAGGAAACTCAGTTTTCACACTCTATGCTTAGTGCCCTTTGAGTGCATTATCTAGGAATGAACCTGGTAGAGCATCCCACACAAACGAATGCTCCACATGCGGGTTTCACATGCCACCAACTCCACATTCACAGGCAACTTCAGTGCCACAGCCGTTTTCAGATAGCCCTCAATGCAAAAGCTCTAGACGCAAATATTGGTGTGAGAGCTAATTCAATCAAGGAAACACTGCATGTTGGTGAAGGGCATATTGAAGAAGGATCAGTCGAGTGGTTCTTGTGGGAGAACAACTCCATTTGGCTCACTAACTTCACACACCATCAGGCTTCCAAGCAGCTCTCAAGGAAACTCAGTTTTCACACTCTATGCTTAGTGCCCTTTGAGTGCCTAGGACTGAAATGAAGTTTGGTGAGCATCCCACACAAACGAATGCTCCACATGCGGGTTTCACATGCCACCAACTCCACATTCACAGGCAACTTCAGCGCCACAGCCGTTTTCAGATAGCCCTCAATGCAAAGGCTCTAGACGCAAATATTGGTGTGAGAGCTAATTCAATCAAGGAAACACTGCATGTTGGTGAAGGGCATATTGAAAAGGATCAGCCGAGTGGTTCTTGTGGGAGAACAACTCCATTTGGCTTACTAACTTCACACACCATCAGGCTTCCAAGCAGCTCTCAAGGAAACTCAGTTTTCACACTCTATGCTTAGTGCCCTTTGAGTGCATTATCTAGGAATGAACCTGGTAGAGCATCCCACACAAACGAATGCTCCACATGCGGGTTTCACATGCCACCAACTCCACATTCACAGGCAACTTCAGCGCCACAGCCGTTTTCAGATAGTTCTCAATGCAAAGGCTCTAGACGCAAATATTGGTGTGAGAGTTAATTCAATCAAGGAAACACTGCATGTTGGTGAAGGGCATATTGAAGAAGGATCAGCTGAGTGGTTCTTGGGGGACAACAACTCCATTTGGCTCACTAACTTCACACACCATCAGGCTTCCAAGCAGCTCTCAAGGAAACTCAGTTTTCACACTCTATGCTTAGTGCCCTTTGAGTGCATTATCTAGGAATGAACCTGGTAGAGCATCCCACACAAACGAATGCTCCACATGCGGGTTTCACATGCCACCAACTCCACATTCACAGGCAACTTCAGCGCCACAGCCGTTTTCAGATAGCCCTCAATGCAAAGGCTGTAGACACAAATATTGGTGTGAGAGCTAATTCAATCAAGGAAACACTGCATGTTGGTGAAGGGCATATTGAAAAGGATCAGCCGAGTGGTTCTTGTGGGAGAACAACTCCATTTGGCTCACTAACTTCACACACCATCAGGCTTCCAAGCAGCTCTCAAGGAAACTCAGTTTTCACACTCTATGCTTAGTGCCCTTTGAGTGCATTATCTAGGAATGAACCTGGTAGAGCATCCCACACAAACGAATGCTCCACATGCGGGTTTCACATGCCACCAACTCCACATTCACAGGCAACTTCAGCGCCACATCCGTTTTCAGATAGCCCTCAATGCAAAGGCTCTAGACGCAAATATTGGTGTGAGAGCTAATTCAATCAAGGAAACACTGAATGTTGGTGAAGGGCATATTGAAGAAGGATCAGTCGAGTGGTTCTTGTGGGAGAACAACTCCATTTGGCTCACTAACTTCACACACCATCAGGCTTCCAAGCAGCTCTCAAGGAAACTCAGTTTTCACACTCTATGCTTAGTGCCCTTTGAGTGCATTATCTAGGAATGAACCTGGTAGAGCATCCCACACAAACGAATGCTCCACATGCGGGTTTCACATGCCACCAACTCCACATTCACAGGCAACTTCAGTGCCACAGCCCTTTTCAGATAGCCCTCAATGCAAAAGCTCTAGACGCAAATATTGTTGTGAGAGCTAATTCAATCAAGGAAACACTGAATGTTGGTGAAGGGCATATTGAAGAAGGATCAGCCGAGTGGTTCTTGTGGGAGAACAACTCCATTTGGCTCACTAACTTCACACACCATCAGGCTTCCAAGCAGCTCTCAAGGAAACTCAGTTTTCACACTCTATGCTTAGTGCCCTTTGAGTGCCTAGGACTGAAATGAAGTTTGGTGAGCATCGCACACAAACGAATGCTCCACATGCGGGTTTCACATGCCACCAACTCCACATTCACAGGCAACTTCAACGCCACAGCCGTTTTCAGATAGCCCTCAATGCAAAGGCTCTAGACGCAAATATTGGTGTGAGAGCTAATTCAATCAAGGAAACACTGCATGTTGGTGAAGGGCATATTGAAGAAGGATCAGCCGAGTGGTTCTTGTGGGACAACAACTCCATTTGGCTCACTAACTTCACACACCATCAGGCTTCCAAGCAGCTCTCAAGGAAACTCAGTTTTCACACTGTATGCTTAGTGCCCTTTGAGTGCATTATCTAGGAATGAACCTGGTAGAGCATCCCACACAAACGAATGCTCCACATGCGGGTTTCACATGCCACCAACTCCACATTCACAGGCAACTTCAGCGCCACAGCCGTTTGCAGATAGCCCTAATGCAAAGGCTCTAGACGCAAATATTGGTGTGAGAGCTAATTCAATCAAGGAAACACTGCATGTTGGTGAAGGGCATATTGAAGAAAAATCAGCCGAGTGGTTCTTGTGGGACAACAACTCCATTTGGCTCACTAACTTCACACACCATCAGGCTTCCAAGCAGCTCTCAAGGAAACTCAGTTTTCACACTCTATGCTTAGTGCCCTTTGAGTGCATTATCTAGGAATGAACCTGGTAGAGCATCCCACAAAAACGAATGCTCCACATGCGGGTTTCACATGCCACCAACTCCACATTCACAGGCAACTTCAGCGCCACAGCCATTTTCAGATAGCCCTCAATGCAAAGGCTCGAGACGCAAATATTTGTGTGAGAGCTAATTCAATCAAGGAAACACTGCATGTTGGTGAAGGGCATATTGAAGAAGGATCAGCCGAGTGGTTCTTGTGGGAGAACAACTCCATTTGGCTCACTAACTTCACACACCATCAGGCTTCCAAGCAGCTCTCAAGGAAACTCAGTTTTCACACTCTATGCTTAGTGCCCTTTGAGTGCATTATCTAGGAATGAACCTGGTAGAGCATCCCACACAAACGAATGCTCCACATGCGGATTTCACATGCCACCAACTCCACATTCACAGGCAACTTCAGCGCCACAGCCGTTTTCAGATAGCCCTCAATGCAAAGGCTCTAGACGCAAATATTGGTGTGAGAGCTAATTCAATCAAGGAAACACTGAATGTTGGTGAAGGGCATATTGAAGAAGGATCAGCCGAGTGGTTCTTGTGGGAGAACAACTCCATTTAGCTCACTAACTTCACACACCATCAGGCTTCCAAGCAGCTCTCAAGGAAACTCAGTTTTCACACTCTATGCTTAGTGCCCTTTGAGTGCATTATCTAGGAATGAACCTGGTAGAGCATCCCACACAAACGAATGCTCCACATGCGGGTTTCACATGCCACCAACTCCACATTCACAGGCAACTTCAGTGCCACAGCCGTTTTCAGATAGCCCTCAATGCAAAAGCTCTAGACGCAAATATTGGTGTGAGAGCTAATTCAATCAAGGAAACACTGCATGTTGGTGAAGGGCATATTGAAGAAGGATCAGTCGAGTGGTTCTTGTGGGAGAACAACTCCATTTGGCTCACTAACTTCACACACCATCAGGCTTCCAAGCAGCTCTCAAGGAAACTCAGTTTTCACACTCTATGCTTAGTGCCCTTTGAGTGCCTAGGACTGAAATGAAGTTTGGTGAGCATCGCACACAAACGAATGCTCCACATGCGGGTTTCACATGCCACCAACTCCACATTCACAGGCAACTTCAGCGCCACAGCCGTTTTCAGATAGCCCTCAATGCAAAGGCTCTAGACGCAAATATTGGTGTGAGAGCTAATTCAATCAAGGAAACACTGCATGTTGGTGAAGGGCATATTGAAAAGGATCAGCCGAGTGGTTCTTGTGGGAGAACAACTCCATTTGGCTCACTAACTTCACACACCATCAGGCTTCCAAGCAGCTCTCAAGGAAACTCAGTTTTCACACTCTATGCTTAGTGCCCTTTGAGTGCATTATCTAGGAATGAACCTGGTAGAGCATCCCACACAAACGAATGCTCCACATGCGGGTTTCACATGCCACCAACTCCACATTCACAGGCAACTTCAGCGCCACAGCCGTTTTCAGATAGTTCTCAATGCAAAGGCTCTAGACGCAAATATTGGTGTGAGAGTTAATTCAATCAAGGAAACACTGCATGTTGGTGAAGGGCATATTGAAGAAGGATCAGCTGAGTGGTTCTTGTGGGACAACAACTCCATTTGGCTCACTAACTTCACACACCATCAGGCTTCCAAGCAGCTCTCAAGGAAACTCAGTTTTCACACTCTATGCTTAGTGCCCTTTGAGTGCATTATCTAGGAATGAACCTGGTAGAGCATCCCACACAAACGAATGCTCCACATGCGGGTTTCACATGCCACCAACTCCACATTCACAGGCAACTTCAGCGCCACAGCCGTTTTCAGATAGCCCTCAATGCAAAGGCTGTAGACACAAATATTGGTGTGAGAGCTAATTCAATCAAGGAAACACTGCATGTTGGTGAAGGGCATATTGAAAAGGATCAGCCGAGTGGTTCTTGTGGGAGAACAACTCCATTTGGCTCACTAACTTCACACACCATCAGGCTTCCAAGCAGCTCTCAAGGAAACTCAGTTTTCACACTCTATGCTTAGTGCCCTTTGAGTGCATTATCTAGGAATGAACCTGGTAGAGCATCCCACACAAACGAATGCTCCACATGCGGGTTTCACATGCCACCAACTCCACATTCACAGGCAACTTCAGCGCCACATCCGTTTTCAGATAGCCCTCAATGCAAAGGCTCTAGACGCAAATATTGGTGTGAGAGCTAATTCAATCAAGGAAACACTGAATGTTGGTGAAGGGCATATTGAAGAAGGATCAGTCGAGTGGTTCTTGTGGGAGAACAACTCCATTTGGCTCACTAACTTCACACACCATCAGGCTTCCAAGCAGCTCTCAAGGAAACTCAGTTTTCACACTCTATGCTTAGTGCCCTTTGAGTGCATTATCTAGGAATGAACCTGGTAGAGCATCCCACACAAACGAATGCTCCACATGCGGGTTTCACATGCCACCAACTCCACATTCACAGGCAACTTCAGTGCCACAGCCCTTTTCAGATAGCCCTCAATGCAAAAGCTCTAGACGCAAATATTGTTGTGAGAGCTAATTCAATCAAGGAAACACTGAATGTTGGTGAAGGGCATATTGAAGAAGGATCAGTCGAGTGGTTCTTGTGGGAGAACAACTCCATTTGGCTCACTAACTTCACACACCATCAGGCTTCCAAGCAGCTCTCAAGGAAACTCAGTTTTCACACTCTATGCTTAGTGCCCTTTGAGTGCCTAGGACTGAAATGAAGTTTGGTGAGCATCGCACACAAACGAATGCTCCACATGCGGGTTTCACATGCCACCAACTCCACATTCACAGGCAACTTCAACGCCACAGCCGTTTTCAGATAGCCCTCAATGCAAAGGCTCTAGACGCAAATATTGGTGTGAGAGCTAATTCAATCAAGGAAACACTGCATGTTGGTGAAGGGCATATTGAAGAAGGATCAGCCGAGTGGTTCTTGTGGGACAACAACTCCATTTGGCTCACTAACTTCACACACCATCAGGCTTCCAAGCAGCTCTCAAGGAAACTCAGTTTTCACACTGTATGCTTAGTGCCCTTTGAGTGCATTATCTAGGAATGAACCTGGTAGAGCATCCCACACAAACGAATGCTCCACATGCGGGTTTCACATGCCACCAACTCCACATTCACAGGCAACTTCAGCGCCACAGCCATTTTCAGATAGCCCTCAATGCAAAGGCTCTAGGCGCAAATATTGGTGTGAGAGCTAATTCAATCAAGGAAACACTGCATGTTGGTGAAGGGCATATTGAAGAAGGATCAGCCGAGTGGTTCTTGTGGGAGAACAACTCCATTTGGCTTACTAACTTCACACACCATCAGGCTTCCAAGCAGCTCTCAAGGAAACTCAGTTTTCACACTCTATGCTTAGTGCCCTTTAAGTGCATTATCTAGGAATGAACCTGGTAGAGCATCCCACCAAACGAATGCTCCACATGCGGGTTTCACATGCCACCAACTCCACATTCACAGGCAACTTCAGCGCCACAGCAGTTTTCAGATAGCCCTCAATGCAAAGGCTCTAGACGCAAATATTGGTGTGAGAGCTAATTCAATCAAGGAAACACTGCATGTTGGTGAAGGGCATATTGAAGAAGGATCAGCCGAGTGGTTCTTGTGGGACAACAACTCCATTTGGCTCACTAACTTCACACACCATCAGGCTTCCAAGCAGCTCTCAAGGAAACTCAGTTTTCACACTCTATGCTTAGTGCCCTATGAGTGCATTATCTAGGAATGAACCTGGTAGAGCATCCCACACAAACGAATGCTCCACATGCGGGTTTCACATGCCACCAAGTCCACATTCACAGGCAACTTCAGCTCCACAGCATTTTTCAATAGCCCTCAATGCAAAGGCTCTAGACGCAAATATTGGTGTGAGAGCTAATTCAATCAAGGAAACACTGCATGTTGGTGAAGGGCATATTGAAGAAGGATCAGCCGAGTGGTTCTTGTGGGAGAACAACTCCATTTGGCTCACTAACTTCACACACCATCAGGCTTCCAAGCAGCTCTCAAGGAAACTCAGTTTTCACACTCTATGCTTAGTGCCCTTTGAGTGCATTATCTAGGAATGAACCTGATAGAGCATCCCACACAAATGAATGCTCCACATGCGGGTTTCACATGCCACCAACTCCACATTCACAGGCAACTTCAGCGCCACAGCCGTTTTCAGATAGCCCTCAATGCAAAGGCTCTAGACGCAAATATTGGTGTGAGAGCTAATTCAATCAAGGAAACACTGCATGTTGGTGAAGGGCATATTGAAGAAGGATCAGCCGAGTGGTTCTTGTGGGAGAACAACTCCATTTGGCTCACTAACTTCACACACCATCAGGCTTCCAAGCAGCTCTCAAGGAAACTCAGTTTTCACACTCTATGCTTAGTGCCCTTTGTGTGCCTACGACTGAAATGAAACTTGGCGAGGATCCCACACAAACGAATGCTTCACATGCGGCTTTCACATGCCACCAACTCCACATTCACAGGCAACTTCAGCGCCACAGCCGTTTTCAGATAGCTCTCAATGCAAAGCCTCTAGACGCAAATATTGGTGTGAGAGCTAATTCAATCAAGGAAACACTGCATGTTGGTGAAGGGCATATTGAAGAAGGATCAGCCGAGTGGTTCTTGTGGGAGAACAACTCCATTTGGCTCACTAACTTCACACACCATCAGGCTTCCAAGCATCTCTCAAGGAAACTCAGTTTTCACACTCTATGCTTAGTGCCCTTTGTGTGCCTAGGACTGAAATGAAACTTTTAGAGATTCCACACAAACGAATGCTCCACATGCGGTTTTCACATGCCACCAACTCCACATTCTCAGGCAACTTCAGCGCCACAGCCGTTTTCAGATAGCTCTCAATGCAAAGGCTCTAGACGCAAATATTGGTGTGAGAGCTAATTCAATGAAGGAAACACTGCATGTTGGTGAAGGGCATATTGAAGAAGGATCAGCCGAGTGGTTCTTGTGGGAGAACAACTCCATTTGGCTCACTAACTTCACACACCATCAGGCTTCCAAGCAGCTCTCAAGGAAACTCAGTTTTCACACTCTATGCTTAGTGCCCTTTTTGTGCATTATCTAGGAATGAACATGGTAGAGCATCCCACACAAACGATTGCTCCACATGCGGGTTTCACATGCCACCAACTCCACATTCACAGGCAACTTCAGCGCCACAGCCGTTTTCAGATAGCCCTCAATGCAAAGGATGGAGATGCAAATATTGGTGTGAGAGCTAATTCAATCAAGGAAACACTGCATGTTGGTGAAGGGCATATTGAAGAAGGATCAGCCGAGTGGTTCTTGTGGGAGAACAACTCCATTTGGCTCACTAACTTCACACACCATCAGGCTTCCAAGCAGCTCTCAAGGAAACTCAGTTTTCACACTCTATGCTTAGTGCCCTTTGAGTGCCTAGGACTGAAATGAAGTTTGGTGAGCATCGCACACAAACGAATGCTCCACATGCGGGTTTCACATGCCACCAACTCCACATTCACAGGCAACTTCAACGCCACAGCCGTTTTCAGATAGCCCTCAATGCAAAGGCTCTAGACGCAAATATTGGTGTGAGAGCTAATTCAATCAAGGAAACACTGCATGTTGGTGAAGGGCATATTGAAGAAGGATCAGCCGAGTGGTTCTTGTGGGACAACAACTCCATTTGGCTCACTAACTTCACACACCATCAGGCTTCCAAGCAGCTCTCAAGGAAACTCAGTTTTCACACTGTATGCTTAGTGCCCTTTGAGTGCATTATCTAAGAATGAACCTGGTAGAGCATCCCACACAAACGAATGCTCCACATGCGGGTTTCACATGCCACCAACTCCACATTCACAGGCAACTTCAGCGCCACAGCCGTTTTCAGATAGCCCTCAATGCAAAGGCTCTAGACGCAAATATTGGTGTGAGAGCTAATTCAATCAAGGAAACACTGAATGTTGGTGAAGGGCATATTGAAGAAGGATCAGTCGAGTGGTTCTTGTGGGAGAACAACTCCATTTGGCTCACTAACTTCACACACCATCAGGCTTCCAAGCAGCTCTCAAGGAAACTCAGTTTTCACACTCTATGCTTAGTGCCCTTTGAGTGCATTATCTAGGAATGAACCTGGTAGAGCATCCCACACAAACGAATGCTCCACATGCGGGTTTCACATGCCACCAACTCCACATTCACAGGCAACTTCAGTGCCACAGCCCTTTTCAGATAGCCCTCAATGCAAAAGCTCTAGACGCAAATATTGTTGTGAGAGGTAATTCAATCAAGGAAACACTGAATGTTGGTGAAGGGCATATTGAAGAAGGATCAGCCGAGTGGTTCTTGTGGGAGAACAACTCCATTTGGCTCACTAACTTCACACACCATCAGGCTTCCAAGCAGCTCTCAAGGAAACTCAGTTTTCACACTCTATGCTTAGTGTCCTTTGAGTGCCTAGGACTGAAATGAAGTTTGGTGAGCATCGCACACAAACGAATGCTCCACATGCGGGTTTCACATGCCACCAACTCCACATTCACAGGCAACTTCAACGCCACAGCCGTTTTCAGATAGCCCTCAATGCAAAGGCTCTAGACGCAAATATTGGTGTGAGAGCTAATTCAATCAAGGAAACACTGCATGTTGGTGAAGGGCATATTGAAGAAGGATCAGCCGAGTGGTTCTTGTGGGACAACAACTCCATTTGGCTCACTAACTTCACACACCATCAGGCTTCCAAGCAGCTCTCAAGGAAACTCAGTTTTCACACTCTATGCTTAGTGCCCTTTGAGTGCATTATCTAGGAATGAACCTGGTAGAGCATCCCACACAAACGAATGCTCCACATGCGGATTTCACATGCCACCAACTCCACATTCACAGGCAACTTCAGAGCCACAGCCGTTTGCACATAGCCCTCAATGCAAAGGCTCTAGACGCAAATATTGGTGTGAGAGCTAATTCAATCAAGGAAACACTGAATGTTGGTGAAGGGCATATTGAAGAAGGATCAGCCGAGTGGTTCTTGTGGGAGAACAACTCCATTTAGCTCACTAACTTCACACACCATCAGGCTTCCAAGCAGCTCTCAAGGAAACTCAGTTTTCACACTCTATGCTTAGTGCCCTTTGAGTGCATTATCTAGGAATGAACCTGGTAGAGCATCCCACACAAACGAATGCTCCACATGCGGGTTTCACATGCCACCAACTCCACATTCACAGGCAACTTCAGTGCCACAGCCGTTTTCAGATAGCCCTCAATGCAAAAGCTCTAGACGCAAATATTGGTGTGAGAGCTAATTCAATCAAGGAAACACTGCATGTTGGTGAAGGGCATATTGAAGAAGGATCAGTCGAGTGGTTCTTGTGGGAGAACAACTCCATTTGGCTCACTAACTTCACACACCATCAGGCTTCCAAGCAGCTCTCAAGGAAACTCAGTTTTCACACTCTATGCTTAGTGCCCTTTGAGTGCCTAGGACTGAAATGAAGTTTGGTGAGCATCGCACACAAACGAATGCTCCACATGCGGGTTTCACATGCCACCAACTCCACATTCACAGGCAACTTCAGCGCCACAGCCGTTTTCAGATAGCCCTCAATGCAAAGGCTCTAGACGCAAATATTGGTGTGAGAGCTAATTCAATCAAGGAAACACTGCATGTTGGTGAAGGGCATATTGAAAAGGATCAGCCGAGTGGTTCTTGTGGGAGAACAACTCCATTTGGCTCACTAACTTCACACACCATCAGGCTTCCAAGCAGCTCTCAAGGAAACTCAGTTTTCACACTCTATGCTTAGTGCCCTTTGAGTGCATTATCTAGGAATGAACCTGGTAGAGCATCGCACACAAACGAATGCTCCACATGCGGGTTTCACATGCCACCAACTCCACATTCACAGGCAACTTCAGCGCCACAGCCGTTTTCAGATAGTTCTCAATGCAAAGGCTCTAGACGCAAATATTGGTGTGAGAGTTAATTCAATCAAGGAAACACTGCATGTTGGTGAAGGGCATATTGAAGAAGGATCAGCTGAGTGGTTCTTGTGGGACAACAACTCCATTTGGCTCACTAACTTCACACACCATCAGGCTTCCAAGCAGCTCTCAAGGAAACTCAGTTTTCACACTCTATGCTTAGTGCCCTTTGAGTGCATTATCTAGGAATGAACCTGGTAGAGCATCCCACACAAACGAATGCTCCACATGCGGGTTTCACATGCCACCAACTCCACATTCACAGGCAACTTCAGCGCCACAGCCGTTTTCAGATAGCCCTCAATGCAAAGGCTGTAGACACAAATATTGGTGTGAGAGCTAATTCAATCAAGGAAACACTGCATGTTGGTGAAGGGCATATTGAAAAGGATCAGCCGAGTGGTTCTTGTGGGAGAACAACTCCATTTGGCTCACTAACTTCACACACCATCAGGCTTCCAAGCAGCTCTCAAGGAAACTCAGTTTTCACACTCTATGCTTAGTGCCCTTTGAGTGCATTATCTAGGAATGAACCTGGTAGAGCATCCCACACAAACGAATGCTCCACATGCGGGTTTCACATGCCATCAACTCCACATTCACAGGCAACTTCAGCGCCACAGCCGTTTTCAGATAGCCCTCAATGCAAAGGCTCTAGACGCAAATATTGTTGTGAGAGCTAATTCAATCAAGGAAACACTGAATGTTGGTGAAGGGCATATTGAAGAAGGATCAGTCGAGTGGTTCTTGTGGGAGAACAACTCCATTTGGCTCACTAACTTCACACACCATCAGGCTTCCAAGCAGCTCTCAAGGAAACTCAGTTTTCACACTCTATGCTTAGTGCCCTTTGAGTGCCTAGGACTGAAATGAAGTTTGGTGAGCATCGCACACAAACGAATGCTCCACATGCGGGTTTCACATGCCACCAACTCCACATTCACAGGCAACTTCAACGCCACAGCCGTTTTCAGATAGCCCTCAATGCAAAGGCTCTAGACGCAAATATTGGTGTGAGAGCTAATTCAATCAAGGAAACACTGCATGTTGGTGAAGGGCATATTGAAGAAGGATCAGCCGAGTGGTTCTTGTTGGACAACAACTCCATTTGGCTCACTAACTTCACACACCATCAGGCTTCCAAGCAGCTCTCAAGGAAACTCAGTTTTCACACTCTATGCTTAGTGCCCTTTGAGTGCATTATCTAGGAATGAACCTGGTAGAGCATCCCACACAAACGAATGCTCCACATGCGGGTTTCACATGCCACCAACTCCACATTCACAGGCAACTTCAGCGCCACAGCCGTTTTCAGATAGCCCTCAATGCAAAGGCTCTAGGCGCAAATATTGGTGTGAGAGCTAATTCAATCAAGGAAACACTGCATGTTGGTGAAGGGCATATTGAAGAAGGATCAGCCGAGTGGTTCTTGTGGGAGAACAACTCCATTTGGCTCACTAACTTCACACACCATCAGGCTTCCAAGCAGCTCTCAAGGAAACTCAGTTTTCACACTCTATGCTTAGTGCCCTTTGAGTGCATTATCTAGGAATGAACCTGGTAGAGCATCCCACAAAAACGAATGCTCCACATGCGGGTTTCACATGCCACCAACTCCACATTCACAGGCAACTTCAGCGCCACAGCCGTTTTCAGATAGCCCTCAATGCAAAGGCTCGAGACGCAAATATTTGTGTGAGAGCTAATTCAATCAAGGAAACACTGCATGTTGGTGAAGGGCATATTGAAGAAGGATCAGCCGAGTGGTTCTTGTGGGAGAACAACTCCATTTGGCTCACTAACTTCACACACCATCAGGCTTCCAAGCAGCTCTCAAGGAAACTCAGTTTTCACACTCTATGCTTAGTGCCCTTTGAGTGCATTGTCTAGGAATGAACCTGGTAGAGCATCCCACACAAACGAATGCTCCACATGCGGGTTTCACATGCCACCAACTCCACATTCACAGGCAACTTCAGTGCCACAGCCGTTTTCAGATAGCCCTCAATGCAAAAGCTCTAGACGCAAATATTGTTGTGAGAGCTAATTCAATCAAGGAAACAATGAATGTTGGTGAAGGGCATATTGAAGAAGGATCAGTCGAGTGGTTCTTGTGGGAGAACAACTCCATTTGGCTCACTAACTTCACACACCATCAGGCTTCCAAGCAGTTCTCAAGGAAACTCAGTTTTCACACTCTGTGCTTAGTGCCCTTTGTATGCCTAGGACTGAAATGAAGCTTGGTGAGCATCCCACACAAACGAATGCTCCACATGCGGGTTTCACATGCCACCAACTCCACATTCACAGGCAACTTCAGCGCCACAGCCGTTTGCACATAGCCCTCAATGCAAAGGCTCTAGACGCAAATATTGGTGTGAGAGCTAATTCAATCAAGGAAACACTGCATGTTGGTGAAGGGCATATTGAAGA
The DNA here is from genome assembly GCF_030435755.1 of Ochotona princeps. NCBI lineage: Eukaryota > Metazoa > Chordata > Mammalia > Lagomorpha > Ochotonidae > Ochotona > Ochotona princeps. The sequence continues at coordinate 30,845 of NW_026698538.1, forward strand.
AGGATCAGCCGAGTGGTTCTTGTGGGACAACAACTCCATTTGGCTCACTAACTTCACACACCATCAGGCTTCCAAGCAGCTCTCAAGGAAACTCAGTTTTCACACTCTATGCTTAGTGCCCTTTGTATGCCTAGGACTGAAATGAACCTTGGTGAGCATCCCACACAAACGAATGCTCCACATGCGGGTTTCACATGCCACCAACTCCACATTCACAGGCAACTTCAGCGACACAGCCGTTTTCAGATAGTTCTCAATGCAAAGGCTCGAGACGCAAATATTGGTGTGAGAGCTAATTCAATCAAGGAAACACTGCATGTTGGTGAAGGGCATATTGAAGAAGGATCAGCCGAGTGGTTCTTGTGGGACAACAACTCCATTTGGCTCACTAACTTCACACACCATCAGGCTTCCAAGCAGCTCTCAAGGAAACTCAGTTTTCACACTCTATGCTTAGTGCCCTTTGAGTGCCTAGGACTGAAATGATCCTTGGTGAGCATCCCACACAAACGAATGCTCCACATGCGGGTTTCACATGCCACCAGCTCCACATTCACAGGCAACTTCAGCGCCACAGCCGTTTTCAGATAGCCCTCAATGCAAAGGCTCTAGACGCAAATATTGGTGTGAGAGCTAATTCAATCAAGGAAACACTGCATGTTGGTGAAGGGCATATTGAAGAAGGATCAGCCGAGTGGTTCTTGTGGGAGAACAACTCCATTTGGCTCACTAACTTCACACACCATCAGGCTTCCAAGCAGCTCTCAAGGAAACTCAGTTTTCACACTCTATGCTTAGTGCCCTTTGAGTGCATTATCTAGGAATGAACCTGGTAGAGCATCCCACACAAACGAATGCTCCACATGCAGGTTTCACATGCCACCAACTCCACATTCTCAGGCAACTTCAGCGCCACAGCCGTTTTCAGATAGCCCTCAATGCAAAGGCTCTAGACGCAAATATTGGTGTGAGAGCTAATTCAATCAAGGAAACAGTGCCTGTTGGTGAAGGGCATATTGAAGAAGGATCAGCCGAGTGGTTCTTGTGGGAGAACAACTCCATTTGGCTCACTAACTTCACACACCATCAGGCTTCCAAGCAGCTCTCAAGGAAACTCAGTTTTCACACTCTATGCTTAGTGCCCTTTGAGTGCCTAGGACTGAAATGAAGCTTGGTGAGCATCCCACACAAACGAATGCTCCACATGCGGGTTTCACATGCCACCAACTCCACATTCTCAGGCAACTTCAGCGCCACTGCCGTTTTCAGATAGCCCTCAATGCAAAGGCTCTAGACGCAAATATTGGTGTGAGAGCTAATTCAATTAAGGAAACACTGCATGTTGGTGAAGGGCATATTGAAGAAGGATCAGCCGAGTGGTTCTTGTGGGAGAACTACTCCATTTGGCTCACTAACTTCACACACCATCAGGCTTCCAAGCAGCTCTCAAGGAAACTCAGTTTTCACACTCTATGCTTAGTGCCCTTTGAGTGCATGATCTAGGAATGAACCTGGTAGAGCATCCCACACAAACGAATGCTCCACATGCGGGTTTCACATGCCACCAACTCCACATTCACAGGCAACTTCAGCGCCACAGCCGTTTTCAGATAGCCCTCAATGCAAAGGCTCTAGACGCAAATATTGGTGTGAGAGCTAATTCAATCAAGGAAACACTGCATGTTGGTGAAGGGCATATTGAAGAAGGATCAGCCGAGTGGTTCTTGTGGGAGAACAACTCCATTTGGCTCACTAACTTCACACACCATCAGGCTTCCAAGCAGCTCTCAAGGAAACTCAGTTTTCACACTCTATGCTTAGTGCCCTTTGTATGCCTAGGACTGAAATGAACCTTGGTGAGCATCCCACACAAACGAATGCTCCACATGCGGGTTTCACATGCCACCAACTCCACATTCACAGGCAACTTCAGCGACACAGCCGTTTTCAGATAGTTCTCAATGCAAAGGCTCGAGACGCAAATATTGGTGTGAGAGCTAATTCAATCAAGGAAACACTGCATGTTGGTGAAGGGCATATTGAAGAAGGATCAGCCGAGTGGTTCTTGTGGGACAACAACTCCATTTGGCTCACTAACTTCACACACCATCAGGCTTCCAAGCAGCTCTCAAGGAAACTCAGTTTTCACACTCTATGCTTAGTGCCCTTTGAGTGCATTATCTAGGAATGAACCTGGTAGAGCATCCCACACAAACGAATGCTCCACATGCGGGTTTCTCATGCCACCAACTCCACATTCACAGGCAACTTCAGCGCCATAGCCGTTTTCAGATAGTTTTCAATGCAAAGGCTCGAGACGCAAATATTGGTGTGAGAGCTAATTCAAGCAAGGAAACACTGCATGTTGGTGAAGGGCATATTGAAGAAGGATCAGCAAAGTGGATCTTGCGGGAGAACAACTCCATTTGGCTCACTAACTTCACACACCATCAGGCTTCCAAGCAGCTCTCAAGGAAACTCAGTTTTCACACTCTATGCTTAGTGCCCTTTGAGTGCATTATCTAGGAATGAACTAGGTAGAGCATCCCACACAAACGAATGCTCCACATGCGGGTTTCACATGCCACCAACTCCACATTCACAGGCAACTTCAGTGCCACAGCCGTTTTCAGATAGCCCTCAATGCAAAAGCTCTAGACGCAAATATTGTTGTGAGAGCTAATTCAATCAAGGAAACACTGAATGTTGGTGAAGGGCATATTGAAGAAGGATCAGTCGAGTGGTTCTTGTGGGAGAACAACTCCATTTGGCTCACTAACTTCACACACCATCAGGCTTCCAAGCAGCTCTCAAGGAAACTCAGTTTTCACACTCTATGCTTAGTGCCCTTTGTATGCCTAGGACTGAAATGAACCTTGGTGAGCATCCCACACAAACGAATGCTCCACATGCGGGTTTCACATGCCACCAGCTCCACATTCACAGGCAACTTCAGCGCCACAGCCGTTTTCAGATAGCCCTCAATGCAAAGGCTCTAGACGCAAATATTGGTGTGAGAGCTAATTCAATCAAGGAAACACTGCATGTTGGTGAAGGGCATATTGAAGAAGGATCAGCCGAGTGGTTCTTGTGGGAGAACAACTCCATTTGGCTCACTAACTTCACACACCATCAGGCTTCCAAGCAGCTCTCAAGGAAACTCAGTTTTCACACTCTATGCTTAGTGCCCTTTGAGTGCATTATCTAGGAATGAACCTGGTAGAGCATCCCAAACAAACAAATGCTCCACATGCGGTTTTCACATGCCACCAACTCCACATTCACAGGCAACTTCAGCGCCACAGCCGTTTTCAGATAGCCCTCAATGCAAAGGCTCTAGACGCAAATATTGTTGTGAGAGCTAATTCAATCAAGGAAACACTGCATGTTGGTGAAGGGCATATTGAAGAAAAATCAGCCGAGTGGTTCTTGTGGGAGAACAACTCCATTTGGCTCACTAACTTCACACACCATCAGGCTTCCAAGCAGCTCTCAAGGAAACTCAGTTTTCACACTCTATGCTTAGTGCCCTTTGAGTGCATTATCTAGGAATGAACCTGGTAGAGCATCCCACACAAACGAATGCTCCACATGCAGGTTTCACATGCCACCAACTCCACATTCTCAGGCAACTTCAGCGCCACAGCCGTTTTCAGATAGCCCTCAATGCAAAGGCTCTAGACGCAAATATTGGTGTGAGAGCTAATTCAATCAAGGAAACAGTGCCTGTTGGTGAAGGGCATATTGAAGAAGGATCAGCCGAGTGGTTCTTGTGGGAGAACAACTCCATTTGGCTCACTAACTTCACACACCATCAGGCTTCCAAGCAGCTCTCAAGGAAACTCAGTTTTCACACTCTATGCTTAGTGCCCTTTGAGTGCCTAGGACTGAAATGAAGCTTGGTGAGCATCCCACACAAACGAATGCTCCACATGCGGGTTTCACATGCCACCAACTCCACATTCTCAGGCAACTTCAGCGCCACTGCCGTTTTCAGATAGCCCTCAATGCAAAGGCTCTAGACGCAAATATTGGTGTGAGAGCTAATTCAATTAAGGAAACACTGCATGTTGGTGAAGGGCATATTGAAGAAGGATCAGCCGAGTGGTTCTTGTGGGAGAACTACTCCATTTGGCTCACTAACTTCACACACCATCAGGCTTCCAAGCAGCTCTCAAGGAAACTCAGTTTTCACACTCTATGCTTAGTGCCCTTTGAGTGCATGATCTAGGAATGAACCTGGTAGAGCATCCCACACAAACGAATGCTCCACATGCGGGTTTCACATGCCACCAACTCCACATTCACAGGCAACTTCAGCGCCACAGCCGTTTTCAGATAGCCCTCAATGCAAAGGCTCTAGACGCAAATATTGGTGTGAGAGCTAATTCAATCAAGGAAACACTGAATGTTGGTGAAGGGCATATTGAAGAAGGATCAGTCGAGTGGTTCTTGTGGGAGAACAACTCCATTTGGCTCACTAACTTCACACACCATCAGGCTTCCAAGCAGCTCTCAAGGAAACTCAGTTTTCACACTCTATGCTTAGTGCCCTTTGAGTGCATTATCTAGGAATGAACCTGGTAGAGCATCCCACACAAACGAATGCTCCACATGCGGGTTTCACATGCCACCAACTCCACATTCACAGGCAACTTCAGTGCCACAGCCGTTTTCAGATAGCCCTCAATGCAAAAGCTCTAGATGCAAATATTGTTGTGAGAGCTAATTCAATCAAGGAAACACTGAATGTTGGTGAAGGGCATATTGAAGAAGGATCAGTCGAGTGGTTCTTGTGGGAGAACAACTCCATTTGGCTCACTAACTTCACACACCATCAGGCTTCCAAGCAGCTCTCAAGGAAACTCAGTTTTCACACTCTATGCTTAGTGCCCTTTGAGTGCCTAGGACTGAAATGATGTTTGGTGAGCATCGCACACAAACGAATGCTCCACATGCGGGTTTCACATGCCACCAACTCCACATTCACAGGCAACTTCAACGAAACAGCCGTTTGCAGATAGCCCTCAATGCAAAGGCTCTAGACGCAAATATTGGTGTGAGAGCTAATTCAATCAAGGAAACACTGCATGTTGGTGAAGGGCATATTGAAGAAGGATCAGCCGAGTGGTTCTTGTGGGAGAACAACTCCATTTGGCTCACTAACTTCACACACCATCAGGCTTCCAAGCAGCTCTCAAGGAAACTCAGTTTTCACACTCTATGCTTAGTGCCCTTTGAGTGCATTATCTAGGAATGAACCTGGTAGATCATAACACACAAACGAATGCTCCACATGCGGGTTTCACATGCCACCAACTCCACATTCACAGGCAACTTCAGCGCCACAGCCGTTTTCAGATAGCCCTCAATGCAAAGGCTCTAGACGCAAATATTGGTGTGAGAGCTAATTCAATCAAGGAAACAGTGCCTGTTGGTGAAGGGCATATTGAAGAAGGATCAGCCGAGTGGTTCTTGTGGGAGAACAACTCCATTTGGCTCACTAACTTCACACACCATCAGGCTTCCAAGCAGCTCTCAAGAAAACTCAGTTTTCACACTCTATGCTTAGTGCCCTTTGAGTGCCTAGGACTGAAATGAAGCTTGGTGAGCATCCCACACAAACGAATGCTCCACATGCGGGTTTCACATGCCACCAACTCCACATTCTCAGGCAACTTCAGCGCCACTGCCGTTTTCAGATAGCCCTCAATGCAAAGGCTCTAGACGCAAATATTGGTGTGAGAGCTAATTCAATCAAGGAAACACTGAATGTTGGTGAAGGGCATATTGAAGAAGGATCAGCCGAGTGGTTCTTGTGGGAGAACAACTCCATTTGGCTCACTAACTTCACACACCATCAGGCTTCCAAGCAGCTCTCAAGGAAACTCAGTTTTCACACTCTATGCTTAGTGCCCTTTGAGTGCATTATCTAGGAATGAACCTGGTAGAGCATCCCACACAAACGAATGCTCCACATGCGGGTTTCACATGCCACCAACTCCACATTCACAGGCAACTTCAGTGCCACAGCCGTTTTCAGATAGCCCTCAATGCAAAAGCTCTAGACGCAAATATTGGTGTGAGAGCTAATTCAATCAAGGAAACACTGCATGTTGGTGAAGGGCATATTGAAGAAGGATCAGTCGAGTGGTTCTTGTGGGAGAACAACTCCATTTGGCTCACTAACTTCACACACCATCAGGCTTCCAAGCAGCTCTCAAGGAAACTCAGTTTTCACACTCTATGCTTAGTGCCCTTTGAGTGCCTAGGACTGAAATGAAGTTTGGTGAGCATCGCACACAAACGAATGCTCCACATGCGGGTTTCACATGCCACCAACTCCACATTCACAGGCAACTTCAGCGCCACAGCCGTTTTCAGATAGCCCTCAATGCAAAGGCTCTAGACGCAAATATTGGTGTGAGAGCTAATTCAATCAAGGAAACACTGCATGTTGGTGAAGGGCATATTGAAAAGGATCAGCCGAGTGGTTCTTGTGGGAGAACAACTCCATTTGGCTCACTAACTTCACACACCATCAGGCTTCCAAGCAGCTCTCAAGGAAACTCAGTTTTCACACTCTATGCTTAGTGCCCTTTGAGTGCATTATCTAGGAATGAACCTGGTAGAGCATCCCACACAAACGAATGCTCCACATGCGGGTTTCACATGCCACCAACTCCACATTCACAGGCAACTTCAGCGCCACAGCCGTTTTCAGATAGTTCTCAATGCAAAGGCTCTAGACGCAAATATTGGTGTGAGAGTTAATTCAATCAAGGAAACACTGCATGTTGGTGAAGGGCATATTGAAGAAGGATCAGCCGAGTGGTTCTTGTGGGACAACAACTCCATTTGGCTCACTAACTTCACACACCATCAGGCTTCCAAGCAGCTCTCAAGGAAACTCAGTTTTCACACTCTATGCTTAGTGCCCTTTGAGTGCATTATCTAGGAATGAACCTGGTATAGCATCCCACACAAACGAATGCTCCACATGCGGGTTTCACATGCCACCAACTCCACATTCACAGGCAACTTCAGCGCCACAGCCGTTTTCAGATAGCCCTCAATGCAAAGGCTGTAGACACAAATATTGGTGTGAGAGCTAATTCAATCAAGGAAACACTGCATGTTGGTGAAGGGCATATTGAAAAGGATCAGCCGAGTGGTTCTTGTGGGAGAACAACTCCATTTGGCTCACTAACTTCACACACCATCAGGCTTCCAAGCAGCTCTCAAGGAAACTCAGTTTTCACACTCTATGCTTAGTGCCCTATGAGTGCCTAGGACTGAAATGAAGCTTGGTGAGCATCCCACACAAACGAATGCTCCACATGCGGGTTTCACATGCCACCAACTCCACATTCACAGGCAACTTCAGCGCCACAGCCGTTTTCAGATAGCCCTCAATGCAAAGGCTGTAGACACAAATATTGGTGTGAGAGCTAATTCAATCAAGGAAACACTGCATGTTGGTGAAGGGCATATTGAAAAGGATCAGCCGAGTGGTTCTTGTGGGAGAACAACTCCATTTGGCTCACTAACTTCACACACCATCAGGCTTCCAAGCAGCTCTCAAGGAAACTCAGTTTTCACACTCTATGCTTAGTGCCCTTTGAGTGCATTATCTAGGAATGAACCTGGTAGAGCATCCCACACAAACGAATGCTCCACATGCGGGTTTCACATGCCACCAACTCCACATTCTCAGGCAACTTCAGCGCCACAGCCGTTTTCAGATAGCCCTCAATGCAAAGGCTCTAGACGCAAATATTGGTGTGAGAGCTAATTCAATCAAGGAAACAGTGCCTGTTGGTTAAGGGCATATTGAAGAAGGATCAGCCGAGTGGTTCTTGTGGGAGAACAACTCCATTTGGCTCACTAACTTCACACACCATCAGGCTTCCAAGCAGCTCTCAAGGAAACTCAGTTTTCACACTCTATGCTTAGTGCCCTTTGAGTGCCTAGGACTGAAATGAAGCTTGGTGAGCATCCCACACAAACGAATGCTCCACATGCGGGTTTCACATGCCACCAACTCCACATTCTCAGGCAACTTCAGCGCCACTGCCGTTTTCAGATAGCCCTCAATGCAAAGGCTCTAGACGCAAATATTGGTTTGAGAGCTAATTCAATTAAGGAAACACTGCATGTTGGTGAAGGGCATATTGAAGAAGGATCAGCCGAGTGGTTCTTGTGGGAGAACTACTCCATTTGGCTCACTAACTTCACACACCATCAGGCTTCCAAGCAGCTCTCAAGGAAACTCAGTTTTCACACTCTATGCTTAGTGCCCTTTGAGTGCATGATCTAGGAATGAACCTGGTAGAGCATCCCACACAAACGAATGCTCCACATGCGGGTTTCACATGCCACCAACTCCACATTCACAGGCAACTTCAGCGCCACAGCCGTTTTCAGATAGCCCTCAATGCAAAGGCTCTAGACGCAAATATTGGTGTGAGAGCTAATTCAATCAAGGAAACACTGAATGTTGGTGAAGGGCATATTGAAGAAGGATCAGTCGAGTGGTTCTTGTGGGAGAACAACTCCATTTGGCTCACTAACTTCACACACCATCAGGCTTCCAAGCAGCTCTCAAGGAAACTCAGTTTTCACACTCTATGCTTAGTGCCCTTTGAGTGCATTATCTAGGAATGAACCTGGTAGAGCATCCCACAAAAACGAATGCTCCACATGCGGGTTTCACATGCCACCAACTCCACATTCACAGGCAACTTCAGTGCCACAGCCGTTTTCAGATAGCCCTCAATGCAAAAGCTCTAGATGCAAATATTGTTGTGAGAGCTAATTCAATCAAGGAAACACTGAATGTTGGTGAAGGGCATATTGAAGAAGGATCAGTCGAGTGGTTCTTGTGGGAGAACAACTCCATTTGGCTCACTAACTTCACACACCATCAGGCTTCCAAGCAGCTCTCAAGGAAACTCAGTTTTCACACTCTATGCTTAGTGCCCTTTGAGTGCCTAGGACTGAAATGATGTTTGGTGAGCATCGCACACAAACGAATGCTCCACATGCGGGTTTCACATGCCACCAACTCCACATTCACAGGCAACTTCAACGAAACAGCCGTTTGCAGATAGCCCTCAATGCAAAGGCTCTAGACGCAAATATTGGTGTGAGAGCTAATTCAATCAAGGAAACACTGCATGTTGGTGAAGGGCATATTGAAGAAGGATCAGCCGAGTGGTTCTTGTGGGAGAACAACTCCATTTGGCTCACTAACTTCACACACCATCAGGCTTCCAAGCAGCTCTCAAGGAAACTCAGTTTTCACACTCTATGCTTAGTGCCCTTTGAGTGCATTATCTAGGAATGAACCTGGTAGATCATAACACACAAACGAATGCTCCACATGCGGGTTTCACATGCCACCAACTCCACATTCACAGGCAACTTCAGCGTCACAGCCGTTTTCAGATAGCCCTCAATGCAAAGGCTCTAGACGCAAATATTGGTGTGAGAGCTAATTCAATCAAGGAAACAGTGCCTGTTGGTGAAGGGCATATTGAAGAAGGATCAGCCGAGTGGTTCTTGTGGGAGAACAACTCCATTTGGCTCACTAACTTCACACACCATCAGGCTTCCAAGCAGCTCTCAAGAAAACTCAGTTTTCACACTCTATGCTTAGTGCCCTTTGAGTGCCTAGGACTGAAATGAAGCTTGGTGAGCATCCCACACAAACGAATGCTCCACATGCGGGTTTCACATGCCACCAACTCCACATTCTCAGGCAACTTCAGCGCCACTGCCGTTTTCAGATAGCCCTCAATGCAAAGGCTCTAGACGCAAATATTGGTGTGAGAGCTAATTCAATCAAGGAAACACTGAATGTTGGTGAAGGGCATATTGAAGAAGGATCAGCCGAGTGGTTCTTGTGGGAGAACAACTCCATTTGGCTCACTAACTTCACACACCATCAGGCTTCCAAGCAGCTCTCAAGGAAACTCAGTTTTCACACTCTATGCTTAGTGCCCTTTGAGTGCATTATCTAGGAATGAACCTGGTAGAGCATCCCACACAAACGAATGCTCCACATGCGGGTTTCACATGCCACCAACTCCACATTCACAGGCAACTTCAGTGCCACAGCCGTTTTCAGATAGCCCTCAATGCAAAAGCTCTAGACGCAAATATTGGTGTGAGAGCTAATTCAATCAAGGAAACACTGCATGTTGGTGAAGGGCATATTGAAGAAGGATCAGTCGAGTGGTTCTTGTGGGAGAACAACTCCATTTGGCTCACTAACTTCACACACCATCAGGCTTCCAAGCAGCTCTCAAGGAAACTCAGTTTTCACACTCTATGCTTAGTGCCCTTTGAGTGCCTAGGACTGAAATGAAGTTTGGTGAGCATCGCACACAAACGAATGCTCCACATGCGGGTTTCACATGCCACCAACTCCACATTCACAGGCAACTTCAGCGCCACAGCCGTTTTCAGATAGCCCTCAATGCAAAGGCTCTAGACGCAAATATTGGTGTGAGAGCTAATTCAATCAAGGAAACACTGCATGTTGGTGAAGGGCATATTGAAAAGGATCAGCCGAGTGGTTCTTGTGGGAGAACAACTCCATTTGGCTCACTAACTTCACACACCATCAGGCTTCCAAGCAGCTCTCAAGGAAACTCAGTTTTCACACTCTATGCTTAGTGCCCTTTGAGTGCATTATCTAGGAATGAACCTGGTAGAGCATCCCACACAAACGAATGCTCCACATGCGGGTTTCACATGCCACCAACTCCACATTCACAGGCAACTTCAGCGCCACAGCCGTTTTCAGATAGTTCTCAATGCAAAGGCTCTAGACGCAAATATTGGTGTGAGAGTTAATTCAATCAAGGAAACACTGCATGTTGGTGAAGGGCATATTGAAGAAGGATCAGCTGAGTGGTTCTTGTGGGACAACAACTCCATTTGGCTCACTAACTTCACACACCATCAGGCTTCCAAGCAGCTCTCAAGGAAACTCAGTTTTCACACTCTATGCTTAGTGCCCTTTGAGTGCATTATCTAGGAATGAACCTGGTAGAGCATCCCACACAAACGAATGCTCCACATGCGGGTTTCACATGCCACCAACTCCACATTCACAGGCAACTTCAGCGCCACAGCCGTTTTCAGATAGCCCTCAATGCAAAGGCTGTAGACACAAATATTGGTGTGAGAGCTAATTCAATCAAGGAAACACTGCATGTTGGTGAAGGGCATATTGAAAAGGATCAGCCGAGTGGTTCTTGTGGGAGAACAACTCCATTTGGCTCACTAACTTCACACACCATCAGGCTTCCAAGCAGCTCTCAAGGAAACTCAGGTTTCACACTCTATGCTTAGTGCCCTATGAGTGCCTAGGACTGAAATGAAGCTTGGTGAGCATCCCACAAAAACGAATGCTCCACATGCGGGTTTCACATGCCACCAACTCCACATTCACAGGCAACTTCAGAGCCATAGCCATTTTCAGATAGCCCTCAATGCAAAGGCTCTAGACGCAAATATTGGTGTGAGAGCTAATTCAATCAAGGAAACACTGCATGTTGGTGAAGGGCATATTGAAGAAGGATCAGCCGAGTGGTTCTTGTGGGAGAACAACTCCATTTGGCTCACTAACTTCACACACCATCAGGCTTCCAAGCAGCTCTCAAGGAAACTCAGTTTTCACACTCTATGCTTAGTGCCCTTTGAGTGCATTATCTAGGAATGAACCTGGTAGAGCATCCCACACAAACGAATGCTCCACATGCGGGTTTCACATGCCACCAACTCCTCATTCACAGGCAACTTCAGCGCCACAGCCGTTTTCAGATAGCCCTCAATGCAAAGGCTCTAGACGCAAATATTGGTGTGAGAGCTAATTCAATCAAGGAAACACTGCATGTTGGTGAAGGGCATATTGAAGAAGGATCAGCCGAGTGGTTCTTGTGGGAGAACAACTCCATTTGGCTCACTAACTTCACACACCATCAGGCTTCCAAGCAGCTCTCAAGGAAACTCAGTTTTCACACTCTATGCTTAGTGCCCTTTGAGTGCATTATCTAGGAATGAACCTGGTAGAGCATCCCACACAAACGAATGCTCCACATGCGGGTTTCACATGCCACCAACTCCACATTCACAGGCAACTTCAGCGCCACAGCCGTTTTCAGATAGCCCTCAATGCAAAGGCTCTAGACGCAAATATTGGTGTGAGAGCTAATTCAATCAAGGAAACACTGCATGTTGGTGAAGGGCATATTGAAGAAGGATCAGTCGAGTGGTTCTTGTGGGAGAACAACTCCATTTGGCTCACTAACTTCACACACCATCAGGCTTCCAAGCAGCTCTCAAGGAAACTCAGTTTTCACACTCTATGCTTAGTGCCCTTTGAGTGCCTAGGAATGAAAAGAAGTTTGGTGAGCATCGCACACAAACGAATGCTCCACATGCGGGTTTCACATGCCACCAACTCCACATTCACAGGCAACTTCAGCGCCACAGCCGTTTTCAGATAGCCCTCAATGCAAAGGCTCTAGACGCAAATATTGGTGTGAGAGCTAATTCAATCAAGGAAACACTGCATGTTGGTGAAGGGCATATTGAAAAGGATCAGCCGAGTGGTTCTTGTGGGAGAACAACTCCATTTGGCTCACTAACTTCACACACCATCAGGCTTCCAAGCAGCTCTCAAGGAAACTCAGTTTTCACACTCTATGCTTAGTGCCCTATGAGTGCCTAGGACTGAAATGAAGCTTGGTGAGCATCCCACACAAACGAATGCTCCACATGCGGGTTTCACATGCCACCAACTCCACATTCACAGGCAACTTCAGCGCCACAGCCGTTTTCAGATAGCCCTCAATGCAAAGGCTGTAGACACAAATATTGGTGTGAGAGCTAATTCAATCAAGGAAACACTGCATGTTGGTGAAGGGCATATTGAAAAGGATCAGCCGAGTGGTTCTTGTGGGACAACAACTCCATTTGGCTCACTAACTTCACACACCATCAGGCTTCCAAGCAGCTCTCAAGGAAACTCAGTTTTCACACTCTATGCTTAGTGCCCTATGAGTGCCTAGGACTGAAATGAAGTTTGGTGAGCATCCCACACAAACGAATGCTCCACATGCGGGTTTCACATGCCACCAACTCCACATTCACAGGCAACTTCAGCGCCACAGCCGTTTTCAGATAGTTCTCAATGCAAAGGCTGTAGACACAAATATTGGTGTGAGAGCTAATTCAATCAAGGAAACACTGCATGTTGGTGAAGGGCATATTGAAAAGGATCAGCCGAGTGGTTCTTGTGGGAGAACAACTCCATTTGGCTCACTAACTTCACACACCATCAGGCTTCCAAACAGCTCTCAAGGAAACTCAGTTTTCACACTCTATGCTTAGTGCCCTTTGAGTGCATTATCTAGGAATGAACCTGGTAGAGCATCCCACACAAACGAATGCTCCACATGCGGGTTTCACATGCCACCAACTCCACATTCTCAGGCAACTTCAGCGCCACAGCCGTTTTCAGATAGCCCTCAATGCAAAGGCTCTAGACGCAAATATTGGTGTGAGAGCTAATTCAATCAAGGAAACAGTGCCTGTTGGTGAAGGGCATATTGAAGAAGGATCAGCCGAGCGGTTCTTGTGGGAGAACAACTCCATTTGGCTCACTAACTTCACACACCATCAGGCTTCCAAGCAGCTCTCAAGGAAACTCAGTTTTCACACTCTATGCTTAGTGCCCTTTGAGTGCCTAGGACTGAAATGAAGATGGTGAGCATCCCACACAAACGAATGCTCCACATGCGGGTTTCACATGCCACCAACTCCACATTCTCAGGCAACTTCAGCGCCACTGCCGTTTTCAGATAGCCCTCAATGCAAAGGCTCTAGACGCAAATATTGGTGTGAGAGCTAATTCAATTAAGGAAACACTGCATGTTGGTGAAGGGCATATTGAAGAAGGATCAGCCGAGTGGTTCTTGTGGGAGAACTACTCCATTTGGCTCACTAACTTCACACACCATCAGGCTTCCAAGCAGCTCTCAAGGAAACTCAGTTTTCACACTCTATGCTTAGTGCCCTTTGAGTGCATGATCTAGGAATGAACCTGGTAGAGCATCCCACACAAACGAATGCTCCACATGCGGGTTTCACATGCCACCAACTCCACATTCTCAGGCAACTTCAGCGCCACTTGCCGTTTTCAGATAGCCCTCAATGCAAAGGCTCTAGACGCAAATATTGGTGTGAGAGCTAATTCAATCAAGGAAACACTGCATGTTGGTGAAGGGGCATATTGAAGAAGGATCAGTCGAGTGGTTCTTGTGGGAGAACAACTCCATTTGGCTCACTAACTTCACACACCATCAGGCTTCCAAGCAGCTCTCAAGGAAACTCAGTTTTCACACTCTATGCTTAGTGCCCTTTGAGTGCATTATCTAGGAATGAACCTGGTAGAGCATCCCACAAAAACGAATGCTCCACATGCGGGTTTCACATGCCACCAACTCCACATTCACAGGCAACTTCAGTGCCACAGCCGTTTTCAGATAGCCCTCAATGCAAAAGCTCTAGATGCAAATATTGTTGTGAGAGCTAATTCAATCAAGGAAACACTGAATGTTGGTGAAGGGCATATTGAAGAAGGATCAGTCGAGTGGTTCTTGTGGGAGAACAACTCCATTTGGCTCACTAACTTCACACACCATCAGGCTTCCAAGCAGCTCTCAAGGAAACTCAGTTTTCACACTCTATGCTTAGTGCCCTTTGAGTGCCTAGGACTGAAATGATGTTTGGTGAGCATCGCACACAAACGAATGCTCCACATGCGGGTTTCACATGCCACCAACTCCACATTCACAGGCAACTTCAACGAAACAGCCGTTTGCAGATAGCCCTCAATGCAAAGGCTCTAGACGCAAATATTGGTGTGAGAGCTAATTCAATCAAGGAAACACTGCATGTTGGTGAAGGGCATATTGAAGAAGGATCAGCCGAGTGGTTCTTGTGGGGAGAACAACTCCATTTGGCTCACTAACTTCACACACCATCAGGCTTCCAAGCAGCTCTCAAGGAACTCAGTTTTCACACTCTATGCTTAGTGCCCTTTGAGTGCATTATCTAGGAATGAACCTGGTAGATCATAACACACAAACGAATGCTCCACATGCGGGTTTCACATGCCACCAACTCCACATTCACAGGCAACTTCAGCGCCACAGCCGTTTTCAGATAGCCCTCAATGCAAAGGCTCTAGACGCAAATATTGGTGTGAGAGCTAATTCAATCAAGGAAACAGTGCCTGTTGGTGAAGGGCATATTGAAGAAGGATCAGCCGAGTGGTTCTTGTGGGAGAACAACTCCATTTGGCTCACTAACTTCACACACCATCAGGCTTCCAAGCAGCTCTCAAGAAAACTCAGTTTTCACACTCTATGCTTAGTGCCCTTTGAGTGCCTAGGACTGAAATGAAGCTTGGTGAGCATCCCACACAAACGAATGCTCCACATGCGGGTTTCACATGCCACCAACTCCACATTCTCAGGCAACTTCAGCGCCACAGCCGTTTTCAGATAGCCCTCAATGCAAAGGCTCTAGACGCAAATATTGGTGTGAGAGCTAATTCAATCAAGGAAACACTGAATGTTGGTGAAGGGCATATTGAAGAAGGATCAGCCGAGTGGTTCTTGTGGGAGAACAACTCCATTTGGCTCACTAACTTCACACACCATCAGGCTTCCAAGCAGCTCTCAAGGAAACTCAATTTTCACACTCTATGCTTAGTGCCCTTTGAGTGCATTATCTAGGAATGAACCTGGTAGAGCATCCCACACAAACGAATGCTCCACATGCGGGTTTCACATGCCACCAACTCCACATTCACAGGCAACTTCAGTGCCACAGCCGTTTTCAGATAGCCCTCAATGCAAAAGCTCTAGACGCAAATATTGGTGTGAGAGCTAATTCAATCAAGGAAACACTGCATGTTGGTGAAGGGCATATTGAAGAAGGATCAGTCGAGTGGTTCTTGTGGGAGAACAACTCCATTTGGCTCACTAACTTCACACACCCATCAGGCTTCCAAGCAGCTCTCAAGGAAACTCAGTTTTCACACTCTATGGCTTAGTGCCCTTTGAGTGCCTAGGACTGAAATGAAGTTTGGTGAGCATCGCACACAAACGAATGCTCCACATGCGGGTTTCACATGCCACCAACTCCACATTCACAGGCAACTTCAGCGCGCCACAGCCGTTTTCAGATAGCCCTCAATGCAAAGGCTCTAGACGCAAATATTGGTGTGAGAGCTAATTCAATCAAGGAAACACTGCATGTTGGTGAAGGGCATATTGAAGAAGGATCAGCCGAGTGGTTCTTGTGGGAGAACAACTCCATTTGGCTCACTAACTTCACACACCATCAGGCTTCCAAGCAGCTCTCAAGGAAACTCAGTTTTCACACTCTATGCTTAGTGCCCTTTGAGTGCATTATCTAGGAATGAACCTGGTAGAGCATCCCACACAAACGAATGCTCCACATGCGGGTTTCACATGCCACCAACTCCACATTCACAGGCAACTTCAGCGCCACAGCCGTTTTCAGATAGTTCTCAATGCAAAGGCTCTAGACGCAAATATTGGTGTGAGAGTTAATTCAATCAAGGAAACACTGCATGTTGGTGAAGGGCATATTGAAGAAGGATCAGCTGAGTGGTTCTTGTGGGACAACAACTCCATTTGGCTCACTAACTTCACACACCATCAGGCTTCCAAGCAGCTCTCAAGGAAACTCAGTTTTCACACTCTATGCTTAGTGCCCTTTGAGTGCATTATCTAGGAATGAACCTGGTAGAGCATCCCACACAAACGAATGCTCCACATGCGGGTTTCACATGCCACCAACCTCCACATTCACAGGCAACTTCAGCTGCCACAGCCGTTTTCAGATAGCCCTCAATGCAAAGGCTGTAGACACAAATATTGGTGTGAGAGCTAATTCAATCAAGGAAACACTGCATGTTGGTGAAGGGCATATTGAAAAGGATCAGCCGAGTGGTTCTTGTGGGAGAACAAACTCCATTTGGCTCACTAACTTCACACACCATCAGGCTTCCAAGCAGCTCTCAAGGAAACTCAGGTTTCACACTCTATGCTTAGTGCCCTATGAGTGCCTAGGACTGAAATGAAGCTTGGTGAGCATCCCACACAAACGAATGCTCCACATGCGGGTTTCACATGCCACCAACTCCACATTCACAGGCAACTTCAGAGCCATAGCCATTTTCAGATAGCCCTCAGCGCAAAGGCTCTAGACGCAAATATTGGTGTGAGAGCTAATTCAATCAAGGAAACACTGCATGTTGGTGAAGGGCATATTGAAGAAGCGATCAGCCGAGTGGTTCTTGTGGGAGAACAACTCCATTTGGCTC
>NW_026698539.1:0-25463 GCF_030435755.1 Ochotona princeps
TGGTTCTTGTGGGAGAACAACTCCATTTGGCTCACTAACTTCACACACCATCAGGCTTCCAAGCAGCTCTCAAGGAAACTCAATTTTCACACTCTATGCTTAGTGCCCTTTGTATGGCTAGGACTGAAATGAACCTGGTAGAGCATCCCACACAAACGAATGCTCCACATGCGGGTTTCACATGCCACCAACTCCACATTCACAGGCAACTTCAGCGCCACAGCCGTTTTCAGATAGCCCTCAATGCAAAGGCTCTAGACGCAAATATTGGTGTGAGAGCTAATTCAATCAAGGAAACACTGCATGTTGGTGAAGGGCATATTGAAGAAGGATCAGCCGAGTGGTTCTTGTGGGAGAACAACTCCATTTGGCTCACTAACTTCACACACCATCAGGCTTCCAAGCAGCTCTCAAGGAAACTCAGTTTTCACACTCTATGCTTAGTGCCCTTTGAGTGCAATATCTAGGAATGAACCTGGTAGAGCATCCCACACAAACGAATGCTCCACATGCGGGTTTCACATGCCACCAACTCCACATTCACAGGCAACTTCAGCGCCACAGCCGTTTTCAGATAGCCCTCAATGCAAAGGCTCTAGACGCAAATATTGGTGTGAGAGCTAATTCAATCAAGGAAACACTGCATGTTGGTGAAGGGCATATTGAAGAAGGATCAGCCGAGTGGTTCTTGTGGGAGAACAACTCCATTTGGCTCACTAACTTCACACACCATCAGGCTTCCAAGCAGCTCTCAAGGAAACTCAGTTTTCACACTCTATGCTTAGTGCCCTTTGTATGGCTAGGACTGAAATGAACCTGGTAGAGCATCCCACACAAACGAATGCTCCACATGCGGGTTTCACATGCCACCAACTCCACATTCACAGGCAACTTCAGCGCCACAGCCGTTTTCAGATAGCCCTCAATGCAAAGGCTCTAGACGCAAATATTGGTGTGAGAGCTAATTCAATCAAGGAAACACTGCATGTTGGTGAAGGGCATATTGAAGAAGGATCAGCCGAGTGGTTCTTGTGGGAGAACAACTCCATTTGGCTCACTAACTTCACACACCATCAGGCTTCCAAGCAGCTCTCAAGGAAACTCAGTTTTCACACTCTATGCTTAGTGCCCTTTGAGTGCATTATCTAGGAATGAACCTGGTAGAGCATCCCACACAAACGAATGCTCCACATGCGGGTTTCACATGCCACCAACTCCACATTCACAGGCAACTTCAGCGCCACAGCCGTTTTCAGATAGCCCTCAATGCAAAGGCTCTAGACGCAAATATTGGTGTGAGAGCTAATTCAATCAAGGAAACACTGCATGTTGGTGAAGGGCATATTGAAGAAGGATCAGCCGAGTGGTTCTTGTGGGAGAACAACTCCATTTGGCTCACTAACTTCACACACCATCAGGCTTCCAAGCAGCTCTCAAGGAAACTCAGTTTTCACACTCTATGCTTAGTGCCCTTTGTATGGCTAGGACTGAAATGAACCTGGTAGAGCATCCCACACAAACGAATGCTCCACATGCGGGTTTCACATGCCACCAACTCCACATTCACAGGCAACTTCAGCGCCACAGCCGTTTTCAGATAGCCCTCAATGCAAAGGCTCTAGACGCAAATATTGGTGTGAGAGCTAATTCAATCAAGGAAACACTGCATGTTGGTGAAGGGCATATTGAAGAAGGATCAGCCGAGTGGTTCTTGTGGGAGAACAACTCCATTTGGCTCACTAACTTCACACACAATCAGGCTTCCAAGCAGCTCTCAAGGAAACTCAGTTTTCACAATCTATGCTTAGTGCCCTTTGTATGGCTAGGACTGAAATGAACCTGGTAGAGCATCCCACACAAACGAATGCTCCACATGCGGGTTTCACATGCCACCAACTCCACATTCACAGGCAACTTCAGCGCCACAGCCGTTTTCAGATAGCCCTCAATGCAAAGGCTCTAGACGCAAATATTGGTGTGAGAGCTAATTCAATCAAGGAAACACTGCATGTTGGTGAAGGGCATATTGAAGAAGGATCAGCCGAGTGGTTCTTGTGGGAGAACAACTCCATTTGGCTCACTAACTTCACACACCATCAGGCTTCCAAGCAGCTCTCAAGGAAACTCAGTTTTCACATTCTATGCTTAGTGCCCTTTGAGTGCATTATCTAGGAATGAACCTGGTAGAGCATCCCACACAAACGAATGCTCCACATGCGGGTTTCACATGCCACCAACTCCACATTCACAGGCAACTTCAGCGCCACAGCCGTTTTCAGATAGCCCTCAATGCAAAGGCTCTAGACGCAAATATTGGTGTGAGAGCTAATTCAATCAAGGAAACACTGCATGTTGGTGAAGGGCATATTGAAGAA
This sequence comes from Ochotona princeps, assembly GCF_030435755.1. Classification (NCBI taxonomy): domain Eukaryota; kingdom Metazoa; phylum Chordata; class Mammalia; order Lagomorpha; family Ochotonidae; genus Ochotona; species Ochotona princeps. Next base: position 2,376 of record NW_026698539.1, read on the forward strand.
GGATCAGCCGAGTGGTTCTTGTGGGAGAACAACTCCATTTGGCTCACTAACTTCACACACCATCAGGCTTCCAAGCAGCTCTCAAGGAAACTCAGTTTTCACACTCTATGCTTAGTGCCCTTTGTATGGCTAGGACTGAAATGAACCTGGTAGAGCATCCCACACAAACGAATGCTCCACATGCGGGTTTCACATGCCACCAACTCCACATTCACAGGCAACTTCAGCGCCACAGCCGTTTTCAGATAGCCCTCAATGCAAAGGCTCTAGACGCAAATATTGGTGTGAGAGCTAATTCAATCAAGGAAACACTGCATGTTGGTGAAGGGCATATTGAAGAAGGATCAGCCGAGTGGTTCTTGTGGGAGAACAACTCCATTTGGCTCACTAACTTCACACACCATCAGGCTTCCAAGCAGCTCTCAAGGAAACTCAATTTTCACACTCTATGCTTAGTGCCCTTTGTATGGCTAGGACTGAAATGAACCTGGTAGAGCATCCCACACAAACGAATGCTCCACATGCGGGTTTCACATGCCACCAACTCCACATTCACAGGCAACTTCAGCGCCACAGCCGTTTTCAGATAGCCCTCAATGCAAAGGCTCTAGACGCAAATATTGGTGTGAGAGCTAATTCAATCAAGGAAACACTGCATGTTGGTGAAGGGCATATTGAAGAAGGATCAGCCGAGTGGTTCTTGTGGGAGAACAACTCCATTTGGCTCACTAACTTCACACACCATCAGGCTTCCAAGCAGCTCTCAAGGAAACTAAGTTTTCACACTCTATGCTTAGTGCCCTTTGTATGGCTAGGACTGAAATGAACCTGGTAGAGCATCCCACACAAACGAATGCTCCACATGCGGGTTTCACATGCCACCAACTCCACATTCACAGGCAACTTCAGCGCCACAGCCGTTTTCAGATAGCCCTCAATGCAAAGGCTCTAGACGCAAATATTGGTGTGAGAGCTAATTCAATCAAGGAAACACTGCATGTTGGTGAAGGGCATATTGAAGAAGGATCAGCCGAGTGGTTCTTGTGGGAGAACAACTCCATTTGGCTCACTAACTTCACACACAATCAGGCTTCCAAGCAGCTCTCAAGGAAACTCAGTTTTCACAATCTATGCTTAGTGCCCTTTGTATGGCTAGGACTGAAATGAACCTGGTAGAGCATCCCACACAAACGAATGCTCCACATGCGGGTTTCACATGCCACCAACTCCACATTCACAGGCAACTTCAGCGCCACAGCCGTTTTCAGATAGCCCTCAATGCAAAGGCTCTAGACGCAAATATTGGTGTGAGAGCTAATTCAATCAAGGAAACACTGCATGTTGGTGAAGGGCATATTGAAGAAGGATCAGCCGAGTGGTTCTTGTGGGAGAACAACTCCATTTGGCTCACTAACTTCACACACCATCAGGCTTCCAAGCAGCTCTCAAGGAAACTCAGTTTTCACACTCTATGCTTAGTGCCCTTTGAGTGCATTATCTAGGAATGAACCTGGTAGAGCATCCCACACAAACGAATGCTCCACATGCGGGTTTCACATGCCACCAACTCCACATTCACAGGCAACTTCAGCGCCACAGCCGTTTTCAGATAGCCCTCAATGCAAAGGCTCTAGACGCAAATATTGGTGTGAGAGCTAATTCAATCAAGGAAACACTGCATGTTGGTGAAGGGCATATTGAAGAAGGATCAGCCGAGTGGTTCTTGTGGGAGAACAACTCCATTTGGCTCACTAACTTCACACACCATCAGGCTTCCAAGCAGCTCTCAAGGAAACTCAGTTTTCACACTCTATGCTTAGTGCCCTTTGTATGGCTAGGACTGAAATGAACCTGGTAGAGCATCCCACACAAACGAATGCTCCACATGCGGGTTTCACATGCCACCAACTCCACATTCACAGGCAACTTCAGCGCCACAGCCGTTTTCAGATAGCCCTCAATGCAAAGGCTCTAGACGCAAATATTGGTGTGAGAGCTAATTCAATCAAGGAAACACTGCATGTTGGTGAAGGGCATATTGAAGAAGGATCAGCCGAGTGGTTCTTGTGGGAGAACAACTCCATTTGGCTCACTAACTTCACACACCATCAGGCTTCCAAGCAGCTCTCAGGGAAACTCAATTTTCACACTCTATGCTTAGTGCCCTTTGTATGGCTAGGACTGAAATGAACCTGGTAGAGCATCCCACACAAACGAATGCTCCACATGCGGGTTTCACATGCCACCAACTCCACATTCACAGGCAACTTCAGCGCCACAGCCGTTTTCAGATAGCCCTCAATGCAAAGGCTCTAGACGCAAATATTGGTGTGAGAGCTAATTCAATCAAGGAAACACTGCATGTTGGTGAAGGGCATATTGAAGAAGGATCAGCCGAGTGGTTCTTGTGGGAGAACAACTCCATTTGGCTCACTAACTTCACACACCATCAGGCTTCCAAGCAGCTCTCAAGGAAACTCAGTTTTCACACTCTATGCTTAGTGCCCTTTGAGTGCATTATCTAGGAATGAACCTGGTAGAGCATCCCACACAAACGAATGCTCCACATGCGGGTTTCACATGCCACCAACTCCACATTCACAGGCAACTTCAGCGCCACAGCCGTTTTCAGATAGCCCTCAATGCAAAGGCTCTAGACGCAAATATTGGTGTGAGAGCTAATTCAATCAAGGAAACACTGCATGTTGGTGAAGGGCATATTGAAGAAGGATCAGCCGAGTGGTTCTTGTGGGAGAACAACTCCATTTGGCTCACTAACTTCACACACCATCAGGCTTCCAAGCAGCTCTCAAGGAAACTCAGTTTTCACACTCTATGCTTAGTGCCCTTTGAGTGCATTATCTAGGAATGAACCTGGTAGAGCATCCCACACAAACGAATGCTCCACATGCGGGTTTCACATGCCACCAACTCCACATTCACAGGCAACTTCAGCGCCACAGCCGTTTTCAGATAGCCCTCAATGCAAAGGCTCTAGACGCAAATATTGGTGTGAGAGCTAATTCAATCAAGGAAACACTGCATGTTGGTGAAGGGCATATTGAAGAAGGATCAGCCGAGTGGTTCTTGTGGGAGAACAACTCCATTTGGCTCACTAACTTCACACACCATCAGGCTTCCAAGCAGCTCTCAAGGAAACTCAGTTTTCACACTCTATGCTTAGTGCCCTTTGTATGGCTAGGACTGAAATGAACCTGGTAGAGCATCCCACACAAACGAATGCTCCACATGCGGGTTTCACATGCCACCAACTCCACATTCACAGGCAACTTCAGCGCCACAGCCGTTTTCAGATAGCCCTCAATGCAAAGGCTCTAGACGCAAATATTGGTGTGAGAGCTAATTCAATCAAGGAAACACTGCATGTTGGTGAAGGGCATATTGAAGAAGGATCAGCCGAGTGGTTCTTGTGGGAGAACAACTCCATTTGGCTCACTAACTTCACACACCATCAGGCTTCCAAGCAGCTCTCAGGGAAACTCAATTTTCACACTCTATGCTTAGTGCCCTTTGTATGGCTAGGACTGAAATGAACCTGGTAGAGCATCCCACACAAACGAATGCTCCACATGCGGGTTTCACATGCCACCAACTCCACATTCACAGGCAACTTCAGCGCCACAGCCGTTTTCAGATAGCCCTCAATGCAAAGGCTCTAGACGCAAATATTGGTGTGAGAGCTAATTCAATCAAGGAAACACTGCATGTTGGTGAAGGGCATATTGAAGAAGGATCAGCCGAGTGGTTCTTGTGGGAGAACAACTCCATTTGGCTCACTAACTTCACACACCATCAGGCTTCCAAGCAGCTCTCAAGGAAACTCAGTTTTCACACTCTATGCTTAGTGCCCTTTGAGTGCATTATCTAGGAATGAACCTGGTAGAGCATCCCACACAAACGAATGCTCCACATGCGGGTTTCACATGCCACCAACTCCACATTCACAGGCAACTTCAGCGCCACAGCCGTTTTCAGATAGCCCTCAATGCAAAGGCTCTAGACGCAAATATTGGTGTGAGAGCTAATTCAATCAAGGAAACACTGCATGTTGGTGAAGGGCATATTGAAGAAGGATCAGCCGAGTGGTTCTTGTGGGAGAACAACTCCATTTGGCTCAATAACTTCACACACAATCAGGCTTCCAAGCAGCTCTCAAGGAAACTCAGTTTTCACAATCTATGCTTAGTGCCCTTTGTATGGCTAGGACTGAAATGAACCTGGTAGAGCATCCCACACAAACGAATGCTCCACATGCGGGTTTCACATGCCACCAACTCCACATTCACAGGCAACTTCAGCGCCACAGCCGTTTTCAGATAGCCCTCAATGCAAAGGCTCTAGACGCAAATATTGGTGTGAGAGCTAATTCAATCAAGGAAACACTGCATGTTGGTGAAGGGCATATTGAAGAAGGATCAGCCGAGTGGTTCTTGTGGGAGAACAACTCCATTTGGCTCACTAACTTCACACACAATCAGGCTTCCAAGCAGCTCTCAAGGAAACTCAGTTTTCACAATCTATGCTTAGTGCCCTTTGTATGGCTAGGACTGAAATGAACCTGGTAGAGCATCCCACACAAACGAATGCTCCACATGCGGGTTTCACATGCCACCAACTCCACATTCACAGGCAACTTCAGCGCCACAGCCGTTTTCAGATAGCCCTCAATGCAAAGGCTCTAGACGCAAATATTGGTGTGAGAGCTAATTCAATCAAGGAAACACTGCATGTTGGTGAAGGGCATATTGAAGAAGGATCAGCCGAGTGGTTCTTGTGGGAGAACAACTCCATTTGGCTCACTAACTTCACACACAATCAGGCTTCCAAGCAGCTCTCAAGGAAACTCAGTTTTCACAATCTATGCTTAGTGCCCTTTGTATGGCTAGGACTGAAATGAACCTGGTAGAGCATCCCACACAAACGAATGCTCCACATGCGGGTTTCACATGCCACCAACTCCACATTCACAGGCAACTTCAGCGCCACAGCCGTTTTCAGATAGCCCTCAATGCAAAGGCTCTAGACGCAAATATTGGTGTGAGAGCTAATTCAATCAAGGAAACACTGCATGTTGGTGAAGGGCATATTGAAGAAGGATCAGCCGAGTGGTTCTTGTGGGAGAACAACTCCATTTGGCTCACTAACTTCACACACAATCAGGCTTCCAAGCAGCTCTCAAGGAAACTCAGTTTTCACAATCTATGCTTAGTGCCCTTTGTATGGCTAGGACTGAAATGAACCTGGTAGAGCATCCCACACAAACGAATGCTCCACATGCGGGTTTCACATGCCACCAACTCCACATTCACAGGCAACTTCAGCGCCACAGCCGTTTTCAGATAGCCCTCAATGCAAAGGCTCTAGACGCAAATATTGGTGTGAGAGCTAATTCAATCAAGGAAACACTGCATGTTGGTGAAGGGCATATTGAAGAAGGATCAGCCGAGTGGTTCTTGTGGGAGAACAACTCCATTTGGCTCACTAACTTCACACACCATCAGGCTTCCAAGCAGCTCTCAAGGAAACTCAGTTTTCACACTCTATGCTTAGTGCCCTTTGAGTGCATTATCTAGGAATGAACCTGGTAGAGCATCCCACACAAACGAATGCTCCACATGCGGGTTTCACATGCCACCAACTCCACATTCACAGGCAACTTCAGCGCCACAGCCGTTTTCAGATAGCCCTCAATGCAAAGGCTCTAGACGCAAATATTGGTGTGAGAGCTAATTCAATCAAGGAAACACTGCATGTTGGTGAAGGGCATATTGAAGAAGGATCAGCCGAGTGGTTCTTGTGGGAGAACAACTCCATTTGGCTCACTAACTTCACACACCATCAGGCTTCCAAGCAGCTCTCAAGGAAACTCAGTTTTCACACTCTATGCTTAGTGCCCTTTGTATGGCTAGGACTGAAATGAACCTGGTAGAGCATCCCACACAAACGAATGCTCCACATGCGGGTTTCACATGCCACCAACTCCACATTCACAGGCAACTTCAGCGCCACAGCCGTTTTCAGATAGCCCTCAATGCAAAGGCTCTAGACGCAAATATTGGTGTGAGAGCTAATTCAATCAAGGAAACACTGCATGTTGGTGAAGGGCATATTGAAGAAGGATCAGCCGAGTGGTTCTTGTGGGAGAACAACTCCATTTGGCTCACTAACTTCACACACCATCAGGCTTCCAAGCAGCTCTCAGGGAAACTCAATTTTCACACTCTATGCTTAGTGCCCTTTGTATGGCTAGGACTGAAATGAACCTGGTAGAGCATCCCACACAAACGAATGCTCCACATGCGGGTTTCACATGCCACCAACTCCACATTCACAGGCAACTTCAGCGCCACAGCCGTTTTCAGATAGCCCTCAATGCAAAGGCTCTAGACGCAAATATTGGTGTGAGAGCTAATTCAATCAAGGAAACACTGCATGTTGGTGAAGGGCATATTGAAGAAGGATCAGCCGAGTGGTTCTTGTGGGAGAACAACTCCATTTGGCTCACTAACTTCACACACCATCAGGCTTCCAAGCAGCTCTCAAGGAAACTCAGTTTTCACACTCTATGCTTAGTGCCCTTTGAGTGCATTATCTAGGAATGAACCTGGTAGAGCATCCCACACAAACGAATGCTCCACATGCGGGTTTCACATGCCACCAACTCCACATTCACAGGCAACTTCAGCGCCACAGCCGTTTTCAGATAGCCCTCAATGCAAAGGCTCTAGACGCAAATATTGGTGTGAGAGCTAATTCAATCAAGGAAACCCTGCATGTTGGTGAAGGGCATATTGAAGAAGGATCAGCCGAGTGGTTCTTGTGGGAGAACAACTCCATTTGGCTCACTAACTTCACACACAATCAGGCTTCCAAGCAGCTCTCAAGGAAACTCAGTTTTCACAATCTATGCTTAGTGCCCTTTGTATGGCTAGGACTGAAATGAACCTGGTAGAGCATCCCACACAAACGAATGCTCCACATGCGGGTTTCACATGCCACCAACTCCACATTCACAGGCAACTTCAGCGCCACAGCCGTTTTCAGATAGCCCTCAATGCAAAGGCTCTAGACGCAAATATTGGTGTGAGAGCTAATTCAATCAAGGAAACACTGCATGTTGGTGAAGGGCATATTGAAGAAGGATCAGCCGAGTGGTTCTTGTGGGAGAACAACTCCATTTGGCTCACTAACTTCACACACAATCAGGCTTCCAAGCAGCTCTCAAGGAAACTCAGTTTTCACAATCTATGCTTAGTGCCCTTTGTATGGCTAGGACTGAAATGAACCTGGTAGAGCATCCCACACAAACGAATGCTCCACATGCGGGTTTCACATGCCACCAACTCCACATTCACAGGCAACTTCAGCGCCACAGCCGTTTTCAGATAGCCCTCAATGCAAAGGCTCTAGACGCAAATATTGGTGTGAGAGCTAATTCAATCAAGGAAACACTGCATGTTGGTGAAGGGCATATTGAAGAAGGATCAGCCGAGTGGTTCTTGTGGGAGAACAACTCCATTTGGCTCACTAACTTCACACACCATCAGGCTTCCAAGCAGCTCTCAAGGAAACTCAGTTTTCACACTCTATGCTTAGTGCCCTTTGAGTGCATTATCTAGGAATGAACCTGGTAGAGCATCCCACACAAACGAATGCTCCACATGCGGGTTTCACATGCCACCAACTCCACATTCACAGGCAACTTCAGCGCCACAGCCGTTTTCAGATAGCCCTCAATGCAAAGGCTCTAGACGCAAATATTGGTGTGAGAGCTAATTCAATCAAGGAAACACTGCATGTTGGTGAAGGGCATATTGAAGAAGGATCAGCCGAGTGGTTCTTGTGGGAGAACAACTCCATTTGGCTCACTAACTTCACACACCATCAGGCTTCCAAGCAGCTCTCAAGGAAACTCAGTTTTCACACTCTATGCTTAGTGCCCTTTGTATGGCTAGGACTGAAATGAACCTGGTAGAGCATCCCACACAAACGAATGCTCCACATGCGGGTTTCACATGCCACCAACTCCACATTCACAGGCAACTTCAGCGCCACAGCCGTTTTCAGATAGCCCTCAATGCAAAGGCTCTAGACGCAAATATTGGTGTGAGAGCTAATTCAATCAAGGAAACACTGCATGTTGGTGAAGGGCATATTGAAGAAGGATCAGCCGAGTGGTTCTTGTGGGAGAACAACTCCATTTGGCTCACTAACTTCACACACCATCAGGCTTCCAAGCAGCTCTCAAGGAAACTCAGTTTTCACAATCTATGCTTAGTGCCCTTTGTATGGCTAGGACTGAAATGAACCTGGTAGAGCATCCCACACAAACGAATGCTCCACATGCGGGTTTCACATGCCACCAACTCCACATTCACAGGCAACTTCAGCGCCACAGCCGTTTTCAGATAGCCCTCAATGCAAAGGCTCTAGACGCAAATATTGGTGTGAGAGCTAATTCAATCAAGGAAACACTGCATGTTGGTGAAGGGCATATTGAAGAAGGATCAGCCGAGTGGTTCTTGTGGGAGAACAACTCCATTTGGCTCACTAACTTCACACACCATCAGGCTTCCAAGCAGCTCTCAAGGAAACTCAGTTTTCACATTCTATGCTTAGTGCCCTTTGAGTGCATTATCTAGGAATGAACCTGGTAGAGCATCCCACACAAACGAATGCTCCACATGCGGGTTTCACATGCCACCAACTCCACATTCACAGGCAACTTCAGCGCCACAGCCGTTTTCAGATAGCCCTCAATGCAAAGGCTCTAGACGCAAATATTGGTGTGAGAGCTAATTCAATCAAGGAAACACTGCATGTTGGTGAAGGGCATATTGAAGAAGGATCAGCCGAGTGGTTCTTGTGGGAGAACAACTCCATTTGGCTCACTAACTTCACACACCATCAGGCTTCCAAGCAGCTCTCAAGGAAACTCAGTTTTCACACTCTATGCTTAGTGCCCTTTGTATGGCTAGGACTGAAATGAACCTGGTAGAGCATCCCACACAAACGAATGCTCCACATGCGGGTTTCACATGCCACCAACTCCACATTCACAGGCAACTTCAGCGCCACAGCCGTTTTCAGATAGCCCTCAATGCAAAGGCTCTAGACGCAAATATTGGTGTGAGAGCTAATTCAATCAAGGAAACACTGCATGTTGGTGAAGGGCATATTGAAGAAGGATCAGCCGAGTGGTTCTTGTGGGAGAACAACTCCATTTGGCTCACTAACTTCACACACCATCAGGCTTCCAAGCAGCTCTCAAGGAAACTCAGTTTTCACACTCTATGCTTAGTGCCCTTTGTATGGCTAGGACTGAAATGAACCTGGTAGAGCATCCCACACAAACGAATGCTCCACATGCGGGTTTCACATGCCACCAACTCCACATTCACAGGCAACTTCAGCGCCACAGCCGTTTTCAGATAGCCCTCAATGCAAAGGCTCTAGACGCAAATATTGGTGTGAGAGCTAATTCAATCAAGGAAACACTGCATGTTGGTGAAGGGCATATTGAAGAAGGATCAGCCGAGTGGTTCTTGTGGGAGAACAACTCCATTTGGCTCACTAACTTCACACACCATCAGGCTTCCAAGCAGCTCTCAAGGAAACTCAGTTTTCACACTCTATGCTTAGTGCCCTTTGAGTGCATTATCTAGGAATGAACCTGGTAGAGCATCCCACACAAACGAATGCTCCACATGCGGGTTTCACATGCCACCAACTCCACATTCACAGGCAACTTCAGCGCCACAGCCGTTTTCAGATAGCCCTCAATGCAAAGGCTCTAGACGCAAATATTGGTGTGAGAGCTAATTCAATCAAGGAAACACTGCATGTTGGTGAAGGGCATATTGAAGAAGGATCAGCCGAGTGGTTCTTGTGGGAGAACAACTCCATTTGGCTCACTAACTTCACACACCATCAGGCTTCCAAGCAGCTCTCAAGGAAACTCAGTTTTCACACTCTATGCTTAGTGCCCTTTGTATGGCTAGGACTGAAATGAACCTGGTAGAGCATCCCACACAAACGAATGCTCCACATGCGGGTTTCACATGCCACCAACTCCACATTCACAGGCAACTTCAGCGCCACAGCCGTTTTCAGATAGCCCTCAATGCAAAGGCTCTAGACGCAAATATTGGTGTGAGAGCTAATTCAATCAAGGAAACACTGCATGTTGGTGAAGGGCATATTGAAGAAGGATCAGCCGAGTGGTTCTTGTGGGAGAACAACTCCATTTGGCTCACTAACTTCACACACCATCAGGCTTCCAAGCAGCTCTCAAGGAAACTCAATTTTCACACTCTATGCTTAGTGCCCTTTGTATGGCTAGGACTGAAATGAACCTGGTAGAGCATCCCACACAAACGAATGCTCCACATGCGGGTTTCACATGCCACCAACTCCACATTCACAGGCAACTTCAGCGCCACAGCCGTTTTCAGATAGCCCTCAATGCAAAGGCTCTAGACGCAAATATTGGTGTGAGAGCTAATTCAATCAAGGAAACACTGCATGTTGGTGAAGGGCATATTGAAGAAGGATCAGCCGAGTGGTTCTTGTGGGAGAACAACTCCATTTGGCTCACTAACTTCACACACCATCAGGCTTCCAAGCAGCTCTCAAGGAAACTCAGTTTTCACAATCTATGCTTAGTGCCCTTTGTATGGCTAGGACTGAAATGAACCTGGTAGAGCATCCCACACAAACGAATGCTCCACATGCGGGTTTCACATGCCACCAACTCCACATTCACAGGCAACTTCAGCGCCACAGCCGTTTTCAGATAGCCCTCAATGCAAAGGCTCTAGACGCAAATATTGGTGTGAGAGCTAATTCAATCAAGGAAACACTGCATGTTGGTGAAGGGCATATTGAAGAAGGATCAGCCGAGTGGTTCTTGTGGGAGAACAACTCCATTTGGCTCACTAACTTCACACACCATCAGGCTTCCAAGCAGCTCTCAAGGAAACTCAGTTTTCACAATCTATGCTTAGTGCCCTTTGAGTGCATTATCTAGGAATGAACCTGGTAGAGCATCCCACACAAACGAATGCTCCACATGCGGGTTTCACATGCCACCAACTCCACATTCACAGGCAACTTCAGCGCCACAGCCGTTTTCAGATAGCCCTCAATGCAAAGGCTCTAGACGCAAATATTGGTGTGAGAGCTAATTCAATCAAGGAAACACTGCATGTTGGTGAAGGGCATATTGAAGAAGGATCAGCCGAGTGGTTCTTGTGGGAGAACAACTCCATTTGGCTCACTAACTTCACACACCATCAGGCTTCCAAGCAGCTCTCAAGGAAACTCAGTTTTCACACTCTATGCTTAGTGCCCTTTGAGTGCATTATCTAGGAATGAACCTGGTAGAGCATCCCACACAAACGAATGCTCCACATGCGGGTTTCACATGCCACCAACTCCACATTCACAGGCAACTTCAGCGCCACAGCCGTTTTCAGATAGCCCTCAATGCAAAGGCTCTAGACGCAAATATTGGTGTGAGAGCTAATTCAATCAAGGAAACACTGCATGTTGGTGAAGGGCATATTGAAGAAGGATCAGCCGAGTGGTTCTTGTGGGAGAACAACTCCATTTGGCTCACTAACTTCACACACCATCAGGCTTCCAAGCAGCTCTCAAGGAAACTCAGTTTTCACACTCTATGCTTAGTGCCCTTTGTATGGCTAGGACTGAAATGAACCTGGTAGAGCATCCCACACAAACGAATGCTCCACATGCGGGTTTCACATGCCACCAACTCCACATTCACAGGCAACTTCAGCGCCACAGCCGTTTTCAGATAGCCCTCAATGCAAAGGCTCTAGACGCAAATATTGGTGTGAGAGCTAATTCAATCAAGGAAACACTGCATGTTGGTGAAGGGCATATTGAAGAAGGATCAGCCGAGTGGTTCTTGTGGGAGAACAACTCCATTTGGCTCACTAACTTCACACACCATCAGGCTTCCAAGCAGCTCTCAAGGAAACTCAGTTTTCACACTCTATGCTTAGTGCCCTTTGTATGGCTAGGACTGAAATGAACCTGGTAGAGCATCCCACACAAACGAATGCTCCACATGCGGGTTTCACATGCCACCAACTCCACATTCACAGGCAACTTCAGCGCCACAGCCGTTTTCAGATAGCCCTCAATGCAAAGGCTCTAGACGCAAATATTGGTGTGAGAGCTAATTCAATCAAGGAAACACTGCATGTTGGTGAAGGGCATATTGAAGAAGGATCAGCCGAGTGGTTCTTGTGGGAGAACAACTCCATTTGGCTCACTAACTTCACACACCATCAGGCTTCCAAGCAGCTCTCAAGGAAACTCAGTTTTCACACTCTATGCTTAGTGCCCTTTGAGTGCATTATCTAGGAATGAACCTGGTAGAGCATCCCACACAAACGAATGCTCCACATGCGGGTTTCACATGCCACCAACTCCACATTCACAGGCAACTTCAGCGCCACAGCCGTTTTCAGATAGCCCTCAATGCAAAGGCTCTAGACGCAAATATTGGTGTGAGAGCTAATTCAATCAAGGAAACACTGCATGTTGGTGAAGGGCATATTGAAGAAGGATCAGCCGAGTGGTTCTTGGGGGAGAACAACTCCATTTGGCTCACTAACTTCACACACCATCAGGCTTCCAAGCAGCTCTCAAGGAAACTCAGTTTTCACACTCTATGCTTAGTGCCCTTTGAGTGCATTATCTAGGAATGAACCTGGTAGAGCATCCCACACAAACGAATGCTCCACATGCGGGTTTCACATGCCACCAACTCCACATTCACAGGCAACTTCAGCGCCACAGCCGTTTTCAGATAGCCCTCAATGCAAAGGCTCTAGACGCAAATATTGGTGTGAGAGCTAATTCAATCAAGGAAACACTGCATGTTGGTGAAGGGCATATTGAAGAAGGATCAGCCGAGTGGTTCTTGTGGGAGAACAACTCCATTTGGCTCACTAACTTCACACACCATCAGGCTTCCAAGCAGCTCTCAAGGAAACTCAGTTTTCACACTCTATGCTTAGTGCCCTTTGTATGGCTAGGACTGAAATGAACCTGGTAGAGCATCCCACACAAACGAATGCTCCACATGCGGGTTTCACATGCCACCAACTCCACATTCACAGGCAACTTCAGCGCCACAGCCGTTTTCAGATAGCCCTCAATGCAAAGGCTCTAGACGCAAATATTGGTGTGAGAGCTAATTCAATCAAGGAAACACTGCATGTTGGTGAAGGGCATATTGAAGAAGGATCAGCCGAGTGGTTCTTGTGGGAGAACAACTCCATTTGGCTCACTAACTTCACACACCATCAGGCTTCCAAGCAGCTCTCAAGGAAACTCAGTTTTCACATTCTATGCTTAGTGCCCTTTGAGTGCATTATCTAGGAATGAACCTGGTAGAGCATCCCACACAAACGAATGCTCCACATGCGGGTTTCACATGCCACCAACTCCACATTCACAGGCAACTTCAGCGCCACAGCCGTTTTCAGATAGCCCTCAATGCAAAGGCTCTAGACGCAAATATTGGTGTGAGAGCTAATTCAATCAAGGAAACACTGCATGTTGGTGAAGGGCATATTGAAGAAGGATCAGCCGAGTGGTTCTTGTGGGAGAACAACTCCATTTGGCTCACTAACTTCACACACCATCAGGCTTCCAAGCAGCTCTCAAGGAAACTCAGTTTTCACACTCTATGCTTAGTGCCCTTTGTATGGCTAGGACTGAAATGAACCTGGTAGAGCATCCCACACAAACGAATGCTCCACATGCGGGTTTCACATGCCACCAACTCCACATTCACAGGCAACTTCAGCGCCACAGCCGTTTTCAGATAGCCCTCAATGCAAAGGCTCTAGACGCAAATATTGGTGTGAGAGCTAATTCAATCAAGGAAACACTGCATGTTGGTGAAGGGCATATTGAAGAAGGATCAGCCGAGTGGTTCTTGTGGGAGAACAACTCCATTTGGCTCACTAACTTCACACACCATCAGGCTTCCAAGCAGCTCTCAAGGAAACTCAGTTTTCACACTCTATGCTTAGTGCCCTTTGTATGGCTAGGACTGAAATGAACCTGGTAGAGCATCCCACACAAACGAATGCTCCACATGCGGGTTTCACATGCCACCAACTCCACATTCACAGGCAACTTCAGCGCCACAGCCGTTTTCAGATAGCCCTCAATGCAAAGGCTCTAGACGCAAATATTGGTGTGAGAGCTAATTCAATCAAGGAAACACTGCATGTTGGTGAAGGGCATATTGAAGAAGGATCAGCCGAGTGGTTCTTGTGGGAGAACAACTCCATTTGGCTCACTAACTTCACACACCATCAGGCTTCCAAGCAGCTCTCAAGGAAACTCAGTTTTCACACTCTATGCTTAGTGCCCTTTGAGTGCATTATCTAGGAATGAACCTGGTAGAGCATCCCACACAAACGAATGCTCCACATGCGGGTTTCACATGCCACCAACTCCACATTCACAGGCAACTTCAGCGCCACAGCCGTTTTCAGATAGCCCTCAATGCAAAGGCTCTAGACGCAAATATTGGTGTGAGAGCTAATTCAATCAAGGAAACACTGCATGTTGGTGAAGGGCATATTGAAGAAGGATCAGCCGAGTGGTTCTTGTGGGAGAACAACTCCATTTGGCTCACTAACTTCACACACCATCAGGCTTCCAAGCAGCTCTCAAGGAAACTCAGTTTTCACACTCTATGCTTAGTGCCCTTTGTATGGCTAGGACTGAAATGAACCTGGTAGAGCATCCCACACAAACGAATGCTCCACATGCGGGTTTCACATGCCACCAACTCCACATTCACAGGCAACTTCAGCGCCACAGCCGTTTTCAGATAGCCCTCAATGCAAAGGCTCTAGACGCAAATATTGGTGTGAGAGCTAATTCAATCAAGGAAACACTGCATGTTGGTGAAGGGCATATTGAAGAAGGATCAGCCGAGTGGTTCTTGTGGGAGAACAACTCCATTTGGCTCACTAACTTCACACACCATCAGGCTTCCAAGCAGCTCTCAAGGAAACTCAATTTTCACACTCTATGCTTAGTGCCCTTTGTATGGCTAGGACTGAAATGAACCTGGTAGAGCATCCCACACAAACGAATGCTCCACATGCGGGTTTCACATGCCACCAACTCCACATTCACAGGCAACTTCAGCGCCACAGCCGTTTTCAGATAGCCCTCAATGCAAAGGCTCTAGACGCAAATATTGGTGTGAGAGCTAATTCAATCAAGGAAACACTGCATGTTGGTGAAGGGCATATTGAAGAAGGATCAGCCGAGTGGTTCTTGTGGGAGAACAACTCCATTTGGCTCACTAACTTCACACACCATCAGGCTTCCAAGCAGCTCTCAAGGAAACTCAGTTTTCACAATCTATGCTTAGTGCCCTTTGTATGGCTAGGACTGAAATGAACCTGGTAGAGCATCCCACACAAACGAATGCTCCACATGCGGGTTTCACATGCCACCAACTCCACATTCACAGGCAACTTCAGCGCCACAGCCGTTTTCAGATAGCCCTCAATGCAAAGGCTCTAGACGCAAATATTGGTGTGAGAGCTAATTCAATCAAGGAAACACTGCATGTTGGTGAAGGGCATATTGAAGAAGGATCAGCCGAGTGGTTCTTGTGGGAGAACAACTCCATTTGGCTCACTAACTTCACACACCATCAGGCTTCCAAGCAGCTCTCAAGGAAACTCAGTTTTCACACTCTATGCTTAGTGCCCTTTGAGTGCATTATCTAGGAATGAACCTGGTAGAGCATCCCACACAAACGAATGCTCCACATGCGGGTTTCACATGCCACCAACTCCACATTCACAGGCAACTTCAGCGCCACAGCCGTTTTCAGATAGCCCTCAATGCAAAGGCTCTAGACGCAAATATTGGTGTGAGAGCTAATTCAATCAAGGAAACACTGCATGTTGGTGAAGGGCATATTGAAGAAGGATCAGCCGAGTGGTTCTTGTGGGAGAACAACTCCATTTGGCTCACTAACTTCACACACCATCAGGCTTCCAAGCAGCTCTCAAGGAAACTCAGTTTTCACACTCTATGCTTAGTGCCCTTTGTATGGCTAGGACTGAAATGAACCTGGTAGAGCATCCCACACAAACGAATGCTCCACATGCGGGTTTCACATGCCACCAACTCCACATTCACAGGCAACTTCAGCGCCACAGTCGTTTTCAGATAGCCCTCAATGCAAAGGCTCTAGACGCAAATATTGGTGTGAGAGCTAATTCAATCAAGGAAACACTGCATGTTGGTGAAGGGCATATTGAAGAAGGATCAGCCGAGTGGTTCTTGTGGGAGAACAACTCCATTTGGCTCACTAACTTCACACACCATCAGGCTTCCAAGCAGCTCTCAAGGAAACTCAGTTTTCACACTCTATGCTTAGTGCCCTTTGTATGGCTAGGACTGAAATGAACCTGGTAGAGCATCCCACACAAACGAATGCTCCACATGCGGGTTTCACATGCCACCAACTCCACATTCACAGGCAACTTCAGCGCCACAGCCGTTTTCAGATAGCCCTCAATGCAAAGGCTCTAGACGCAAATATTGGTGTGAGAGCTAATTCAATCAAGGAAACACTGCATGTTGGTGAAGGGCATATTGAAGAAGGATCAGCCGAGTGGTTCTTGTGGGAGAACAACTCCATTTGGCTCACTAACTTCACACACAATCAGGCTTCCAAGCAGCTCTCAAGGAAACTCAGTTTTCACACTCTATGCTTAGTGCCCTTTGTATGGCTAGGACTGAAATGAACCTGGTAGAGCATCCCACACAAACGAATGCTCCACATGCGGGTTTCACATGCCACCAACTCCACATTCACAGGCAACTTCAGCGCCACAGCCGTTTTCAGATAGCCCTCAATGCAAAGGCTCTAGACGCAAATATTGGTGTGAGAGCTAATTCAATCAAGGAAACACTGCATGTTGGTGAAGGGCATATTGAAGAAGGATCAGCCGAGTGGTTCTTGTGGGAGAACAACTCCATTTGGCTCACTAACTTCACACACCATCAGGCTTCCAAGCAGCTCTCAAGGAAACTCAGTTTTCACACTCTATGCTTAGTGCCCTTTGAGTGCATTATCTAGGAATGAACCTGGTAGAGCATCCCACACAAACGAATGCTCCACATGCGGGTTTCACATGCCACCAACTCCACATTCACAGGCAACTTCAGCGCCACAGCCGTTTTCAGATAGCCCTCAATGCAAAGGCTCTAGACGCAAATATTGGTGTGAGAGCTAATTCAATCAAGGAAACACTGCATGTTGGTGAAGGGCATATTGAAGAAGGATCAGCCGAGTGGTTCTTGTGGGAGAACAACTCCATTTGGCTCACTAACTTCACACACCATCAGGCTTCCAAGCAGCTCTCAAGGAAACTCAGTTTTCACACTCTATGCTTAGTGCCCTTTGTATGGCTAGGACTGAAATGAACCTGGTAGAGCATCCCACACAAACGAATGCTCCACATGCGGGTTTCACATGCCACCAACTCCACATTCACAGGCAACTTCAGCGCCACAGCCGTTTTCAGATAGCCCTCAATGCAAAGGCTCTAGACGCAAATATTGGTGTGAGAGCTAATTCAATCAAGGAAACACTGCATGTTGGTGAAGGGCATATTGAAGAAGGATCAGCCGAGTGGTTCTTGTGGGAGAACAACTCCATTTGGCTCACTAACTTCACACACCATCAGGCTTCCAAGCAGCTCTCAAGGAAACTCAGTTTTCACACTCTATGCTTAGTGCCCTTTGTATGGCTAGGACTGAAATGAACCTGGTAGAGCATCCCACACAAACGAATGCTCCACATGCGGGTTTCACATGCCACCAACTCCACATTCACAGGCAACTTCAGCGCCACAGCCGTTTTCAGATAGCCCTCAATGCAAAGGCTCTAGACGCAAATATTGGTGTGAGAGCTAATTCAATCAAGGAAACACTGCATGTTGGTGAAGGGCATATTGAAGAAGGATCAGCCGAGTGGTTCTTGTGGGAGAACAACTCCATTTGGCTCACTAACTTCACACACCATCAGGCTTCCAAGCAGCTCTCAAGGAAACTCAGTTTTCACACTCTATGCTTAGTGCCCTTTGAGTGCATTATCTAGGAATGAACCTGGTAGAGCATCCCACACAAACGAATGCTCCACATGCGGGTTTCACATGCCACCAACTCCACATTCACAGGCAACTTCAGCGCCACAGCCGTTTTCAGATAGCCCTCAATGCAAAGGCTCTAGACGCAAATATTGGTGTGAGAGCTAATTCAATCAAGGAAACACTGCATGTTGGTGAAGGGCATATTGAAGAAGGATCAGCCGAGTGGTTCTTGTGGGAGAACAACTCCATTTGGCTCACTAACTTCACACACCATCAGGCTCCCAAGCAGCTCTCAAGGAAACTCAGTTTTCACACTCTATGCTTAGTGCCCTTTGAGTGCATTATCTAGGAATGAACCTGGTAGAGCATCCCACACAAACGAATGCTCCACATGCGGGTTTCACATGCCACCAACTCCACATTCACAGGCAACTTCAGCGCCACAGCCGTTTTCAGATAGCCCTCAATGCAAAGGCTCTAGACGCAAAGATTGGTGTGAGAGCTAATTCAATCAAGGAAACACTGCATGTTGGTGAAGGGCATATTGAAGAAGGATCAGCCGAGTGGTTCTTGTGGGAGAACAACTCCATTTGGCTCACTAACTTCACACACCATCAGGCTTCCAAGCAGCTCTCAAGGAAACTCAGTTTTCACACTCTATGCTTAGTGCCCTTTGAGTGCATTATCTAGGAATGAACCTGGTAGAGCATCCCACACAAACGAATGCTCCACATGCGGGTTTCACATGCCACCAACTCCACATTCACAGGCAACTTCAGCGCCACAGCCGTTTTCAGATAGCCCTCAATGCAAAGGCTCTAGACGCAAATATTGGTGTGAGAGCTAATTCAATCAAGGAAACACTGCAGTTGGTGAAGGGCATATTGAAGAAGGATCAGCCGAGTGGTTCTTGTGGGAGAACAACTCCATTTGGCTCACTAACTTCACACACCATCAGGCTTCCAAGCAGCTCTCAAGGAAACTCAGTTTTCACACTCTATGCTTAGTGCCCTTTGAGTGCATTATCTAGGAATGAACCTGGTAGAGCATCCCACACAAACGAATGCTCCACATGCGGGTTTCACATGCCACCAACTCCACATTCACAGGCAACTTCAGCGCCACAGCCGTTTTCAGATAGCCCTCAATGCAAAGGCTCTAGACGCAAATATTGGTGTGAGAGCTAATTCAATCAAGGAAACACTGCATGTTGGTGAAGGGCATATTGAAGAAGGATCAGCCGAGTGGTTCTTGTGGGAGAACAACTCCATTTGGCTCACTAACTTCACACACCATCAGGCTTCCAAGCAGCTCTCAAGGAAACTCAGTTTTCACACTCTATGCTTAGTGCCCTTTGTATGGCTAGGACTGAAATGAACCTGGTAGAGCATCCCACACAAACGAATGCTCCACATGCGGGTTTCAATGCCACCATCTCCACATTCACAGGCAACTTCAGCGCCACAGCCGTTTTCAGATAGCCCTCAATGCAAAGGCTCTAGACGCAAATATTGGTGTGAGAGCTAATTCAATCAAGGAAACACTGCATGTTGGTGAAGGGCATATTGAAGAAGGATTAGAGGAGTGTTTCTTGTTGGAGAACAACTCCATTTGGCTCACTAACTTCACACACCATCAGGCTTCCAAGCAGCTCTCAAGGAAACTCAGTTTTCACACTCTATGCTTAGTGCCCTTTGAGTGCATTATCTAGGAATGAACCTGGTAGAGCATCCCACACAAACGAATGCTCCACATGCAGGTTTCACATGCCACCAACTCCACATTCACAGGCAACTTCAGCGCCACAGCCGTTTTCAGATAGCCCTCAATGCAAAGGCTCTAGACGCAAATATTGGTGTGAGAGCTAATTCAATCAAGGAAACACTGCATGTTGGTGAAGGGCATATTGAAGAAGGATTAGCCGAGTGGTTCTTGTGGGAGAACAACTCCATTTGGCTCACTAACTTCACACACCATCAGGCTTCCAAGCAGCTCTCAAGGAAACTCAGTTTTCACACTCTATGCTTAGTGCCCTTAGTGTGACTAGGACTGAAATGAACCTGGTAGAGCATCCCACACAAACGAATGCTCCACATGCGGGTTTCACATGCCACCAACTCCACATTCACAGGCAACTTCAGCGCCACAGCCGTTTTCAGATAGCCCTCAATGCAAAGGCTCTAGACGCAAATATTGGTGTGAGAGCTAATTCAATCAAGGAAACACTGCATGTTGGTGAAGGGCATATTGAAGAAGGATCAGCCGAGTGGTTCTTGTGGGAGAACAACTCCATTTGGCTCTCCATTTGGCTCACTAACTTCACACACCATCAGGCTTCCAAGCAGCTCTCAAGGAAACTCAGTTTTCACACTCTATGCTTAGTGCCCTTTGTATGGCTAGGACTGAAATGAACCTGGTAGAGCATCCCACACAAACGAATGCTCCACATGCGGGTTTCACATGCCACCAACTCCACATTCACAGGCAACTTCAGCGCCACAGCCGTTTTCAGATAGCCCTCAATGCAAAGGCTCTAGACGCAAATATTGGTGTGAGAGCTAATTCAATCAAGGAAACACTGCATGTTGGTGAAGGGCATATTGAAGAAGGATCAGCCGAGTGGTTCTTGGGGGAGAACAACTCCATTTGGCTCACTAACTTCACACACCATCAGGCTTCCAAGCAGCTCTCAAGGAAACTCAGTTTTCACACTCTATGCTTAGTGCCCTTTGAGTGCATTATCTAGGAATGAACCTGGTAGAGCATCCCACACAAACGAATGCTCCACATGCGGGTTTCACATGCCACCAACTCCACATTCACAGGCAACTTCAGCGCCACAGCCGTTTTCAGATAGCCCTCAATGCAAAGGCTCTAGACGCAAAGATTGGTGTGAGAGCTAATTCAATCAAGGAAACACTGCATGTTGGTGAAGGGCATATTGAAGAAGGATCAGCCGAGTGGTTCTTGTGGGAGAACAACTCCATTTGGCTCACTAACTTCACACACCATCAGGCTTCCAAGCAGCTCTCAAGGAAACTCAGTTTTCACACTCTATGCTTAGTGCCCTTTGAGTGCATTATCTAGGAATGAACCTGGTAGAGCATCCCACACAAACGAATGCTCCACATGCGGGTTTCACATGCCACCAACTCCACATTCACAGGCAACTTCAGCGCCACAGCCGTTTTCAGATAGCCCTCAATGCAAAGGCTCTAGACGCAAATATTGGTGTGAGAGCTAATTCAATCAAGGAAACACTGCAGTTGGTGAAGGGCATATTGAAGAAGGATCAGCCGAGTGGTTCTTGTGGGAGAACAACTCCATTTGGCTCACTAACTTCACACACCATCAGGCTTCCAAGCAGCTCTCAAGGAAACTCAGTTTTCACACTCTATGCTTAGTGCCCTTTGAGTGCATTATCTAGGAATGAACCTGGTAGAGCATCCCACACAACGAATGCTCCACATGCGGGTTTCACATGCCACCAACTCCACATTCACAGGCAACTTCAGCGCCACAGCCGTTTTCAGATAGCCCTCAATGCAAAGGCTCTAGACGCAAATATTGGGTGTGAGAGCTAATTCAATCAAGGAAACACTGCATGTTGGTGAAGGGCATATTGAAGAAGGATCAGCCGAGTGGTTCTTGGGGGAGAACAACTCCATTTGGCTCACTAACTTCACACACCATCAGGCTTCCAAGCAGCTCTCAAGGAAACTCAGTTTTCACACTCTATGCTTAGTGCCCTTTGTATGGCTAGGACTGAAATGAACCTGGTAGAGCATCCCACACAAACGAATGCTCCACATGCGGGTTTCAATGCCACCATCTCCACATTCACAGGCAACTTCAGCGCCACAGCCGTTTTCAGATAGCCCTCAATGCAAAGGCTCTAGACGCAAATATTGGTGTGAGAGCTAATTCAATCAAGGAAACACTGCATGTTGGTGAAGGGCATATTGAAGAAGGATTAGAGGAGTGTTTCCTGTTGGAGAACAACTCCATTTGGCTCACTAACTTCACACACCATCAGGCTTCCAAGCAGCTCTCAAGGAAACTCAGTTTTCACACTCTATGCTTAGTGCCCTTTGAGTGCATTATCTAGGAATCGAACCTGGTAGAGCATCCCACACAAACGAATGCTCCACATGCAGGTTTCACATGCCACCAACTCCACATTCACAGGCAACTTCAGCGCCACAGCCGTTTTCAGATAGCCCTCAATGCAAAGGCTCTAGACGCAAATATTGGTTGTGAGAGCTAATTCAATCAAGGAAACACTGCATGTTGGTGAAGGGCATATTGAAGAAGGATTAGCCGAGTGGTTCTTGTGGGAGAACAACTCCATTTGGCTCACTAACTTCACACACCATCAGGCTTCCAAGCAGCTCTCAAGGAAACTCAGTTTTCACACTCTATGCTTAGTGCCCTTAGTGTGACTAGGACTGAAATGAACCTGGTAGAGCATCCCACACAAACGAATGCTCCACATGCGGGTTTCACATGCCACCAACTCCACATTCACAGGCAACTTCAGCGCCACAGCCGTTTTCAGATAGCCTCAATGCAAAGGCTCTAGACGCAAATATTGGTGTGAGAGCTAATTCAATCA
This sequence comes from Ochotona princeps, assembly GCF_030435755.1. Classification (NCBI taxonomy): domain Eukaryota; kingdom Metazoa; phylum Chordata; class Mammalia; order Lagomorpha; family Ochotonidae; genus Ochotona; species Ochotona princeps. Next base: position 25,194 of record NW_026698539.1, read on the forward strand.
AGGAAACACTGCATGTTGGTGAAGGGCATATTGAAGAAGGATCAGCCGAGTGGTTCTTGTGGGAGAACAACTCCATTTGGCTCACTAACTTCACACACCATCAGGCTTCCAAGCAGCTCTCAAGGAAACTCAGTTTTCACACTCTATGCTTAGTGCCCTTTGTATGGCTAGGACTGAAATGAACCTGGTAGAGCATCCCACACAAACGAATGCTCCACATGCGGGTTTCACATGCCACCAACTCCACATTCACAGGCAACTTCAGCGCCA
>NW_026698540.1:0-28342 GCF_030435755.1 Ochotona princeps
TGGTTCATTCCTAGATAATGCACTCAAAGGGCACTAAGCATAGTGTGTGAAAACTGAGTTTCCTTGAGAGCTGCTTGGAAGCCTGATGGTGTGTGAAGTTAGTGAGCCAAATGGAGTTGTTCTGCCACAAGAACCACTCGGCTGATCCTTCTTCAATATGCCCTTCACCAACATGCAGTGTTTCCTTGATTGAATTAGCTCTCACACCAATATTTGCGTCTAGAGCCTTTGCATTGAGGGCTATCTGAAAACGGCTGTGGCGCTGAAGTTGCCTGTGAATGTGGAGTTGGTGGCATGTGAAACCCGCATGTGGAGCATTCGTTTGTGTGGGATGCTCACCAAGCTTCATTTCAGTCCTAGGCACTCAAAGGGCACTAAGCATAGAGTGTGAAAACTGAGTTTCCTTGAGAGCTGCTTGGAAGCCTGATGGTGTGTGAAGTTAGTGAGCCAAATGGAGTTGTTCTCCCACAAGAACCACTCGGCTGATCCTTATTCAATATGCCCTTCACCAACATGCAGTGTTTCCTTGATTGAATTAGCTCTCACACCAATATTTGCGTCGAGAGCCTTTGCATTGAGGGCTATCTGAAAACGGCTGTGGCGCTGAAGTTGCCTGAGAATGTGGAGTTGGTGGCATGTGAAACCCGCATGTGGAGCATTCGTTTGTGTGGGATGCTCACCAAGCTTCATTTCAGTCCTAGGCACTCAAAGGGCACTAAGCATAGAGTGTGAAAACTGAGTTTCCTTGATAGCTGCTTGGAAGCCTGATGGTGTGTGAAGTTAGTGAGCCAAATGGAGTTGTTCTCCCACAAGAACCACTCGGCTGATCCTTCTTCAATATGCCCTTCACCAACATGCAGTGTTTCCTTGATTGAATTAGCTCTCACACCAATATTTGCGTCTAGAGCCTTTGCATTGAGGGCTATCTGAAAACTCCTGTGGCGCTGAAGTTGCCTGTGAATGTGGAGTTGGTGGCATGTGAAACCCGCATGTGGAGCATTAGTTTGTGTGGGATGCTCTAGCAGGTTCATTCCTTGATAATGCACTCAAAGGGCACTAAGCATAGAGTGTGAAAACTGAGTTTCCTTGAGAGCTGCTTGGAAGCCTGATGGTGTGTGAAGTTACTGAGCCAAATGGAGTTGTTCTCCCACAAGAACCACTCGGCTGATCCTTCTTCAATATGCCCTTCACCAACATGCTGTGATTCCTTGATTGAATTAGCTCTCACACCAATATTTGCATCTAGAGCCTTTGCATTGAGGGCTATCTGAAAACGGCTGTGGCGCTGAAGTTGCCTGTGAATGTGGAGTTGGTGGCATGTGAAACCCGTATGTGGAGCATTCGTTTGTGTGGGATGCTCTACCAGGTTCATTCCTAGATAATGCACTCAAAGGGCACTAAGCATAGAGTGTGAAAACTGAGTTTCCTTGAGAGCTGCTTGGAAGCCTGATGGTGTGTGAAGTTACTGAGCCAAATGGAGTTGTTCTCCCACAAGAACCACTCGGCTGATCCTTCTTCAATATGCCCTTCTCCATCATGAAGTGTTTCCTTGATTGAATTAGCTCTCACACCAATATTTGCGTCGAGAGCCTTTGCATTGAGGGCTATCTGAAAACGGCTGTGGCACTGAAGTTGCCTGTGAATGTGGAGTTGGTGGCATGTGAAACCCGCATGTGGAGCATTCGTTTGTGTGGGATGCTCACCAAGCTTCATTTCAGTCCTAGGCACTCAAAGGGCACTAAGCATAGAGTGTGAAAACTGAGTTTCCTTGAGAGCTGCTTGGAAGCCTGATGGTGTGTGAAGTTAGTGAGCCAAATGGAGTTGTTCTCCCACAAGAACCACTCGGCTGATCCTTCTTCAATATGCCCTTCACCAAGATGCAGTGTTTCCTTGATTGAATTAGCTCTCACACCAATATTTGCGTCTAGAGCCTTTGCATTGAGGGCTATCTGAAAACGGCTGTGGCGCTGAAGTTGCCTGTGAATGTGGAGTTGGTGGCATGTGAAACCCGCATGTGGAGCATTCGTTTGTGTGGGATGCTCTACCAGGTTCATTCCTAGATAATGCACTCAAAGGGCACTAAGCATAGAGTGCGAAAACTGAGTTTCCTTGAGAGCTGCTTGGAAGCCTGATGGTGTGTGAAGTTACTGAGCCAAATGGAGTTGTTCTCCCACAAGAACCACTCGGCTGATCCTTCTTCAATATGCCCTTCACCAACATGCAGTGTTTCCTTGATTGATTTATCTCTCACACCAATATTTGCGTCTAGAGCCTTTACATTGAGGGCTATCTGAAAACGGCTATGGCACTGAAGGTGTCTGTGAATGTGGAGTTGGTGGCATGTGAAACCCGAATGTGGAGCATTCGTTTGTGTGGAATGCTCTACCAGGTTCATTTCAGGCCTAGGCACTCAAAGGGCACTAAGCATAGAGTGTGAAAACTGAGTTTCCTTGAGAGCTGCTTGGAAGCCTGATGGTGTGTGAAGTTAGTGAGCCAAATGGAGTTGTTCTCCCACAAGAACCACTCGGCTGATCCTTCTTCAATATGCCCTTTACCAACATGCAGTGTTTCCTTGATTGAATTAGCCCTCACACCAATATTTGCGTCGAGAGCCTTTGCATTGAGGGCTATCTGAAAACGGCTGTGGCGCTGAAGTTGCCTGTGAATGTGGAGTTGGTGGCATGTGAAACCCGCATGTTGAGCATTCGTTTGTGTGGGATGCTCACAAAGCTTCATTTCAGTCCTAGGCACTGAAAGGGCACTTAGCATAGAGTGTGAAAACTGAGTTTCCTTGAGAGCTGCTTGGAAGCCTGATGGTGTGTGAAGTTAGTGAGCCAAATGGAGTTGTTCTCCCACAAGAACCACTCGGCTGATCCTTCTTCAATATGCCCTTCACCAACATGCAGTGTTTCCTTGATTGAATTAGCTCTCACACCAATATTTGCGTCTAGAGCCTTTGCATTGAGGGCTACCTGAAAACGGCTGTGGCGCTGAAGTGGCCTGTGAATGTGGAGTTGGTGGCATGTGAAACAAGCATGTGGAGCATTCGTTTGTGTGGGATGCTCTACCAGGTTCATTCCTGGATAATGCACCCAAAGGGCACTAAGCATAGTGTGTGAAAACTGAGTTTCCTTGAGAGCTGCATGGAAGCCTGATGGTGTGTGAAGTTACTGAGCCAAATGGAGTTGTTCTCCCACAAGAACCACTCGGCTGATCCTTCTTCAATATGCCCTTCACCAACATGCAGTGTTTCCTTGATTGAATTAGCTCTCACACCAATATTTGCGTCTAGAGCCTTTGCATTGAGGGCTATCTGAAAACGGCTGTGGCGCTGAAGTTGCCTGTGAATGTGGAGTTGGTGGCATGTGAAACCCGCATGTGGAGCATTCGTTTGTGTGGGATGCTCTACCAGGTTCATTCCTTGATAATGCACTCAAAGGGCACTAAGCATAGAGTGTGAAAACTGAGTTTCCTTGAGAGCTGCTTGGAAGCCTGATGGTGTGTGAAGTTAGTGAGCCAAATGGAGTTGTTCTCCCACAAGAACCACTCGGCTGATCCTTCTTCAATATGCCCTTCACCAACATGCAGTGTTTCCTTGATTGAATTAGCTCTCACACCAATATTTGCGTCGAGAGCCTTTGCATTGAGGGCTATCTGAAAACGGCTGTGGCGCTGAAGTTGCCTGAGAATGTGGAGTTGGTGGCATGTGAAACCCGCATGTGGAGCATTCGTTTGTGTGGGATGCTGACCAAGCTTCATTTCAGTCCTAGGCACTCAAAGGGCACTAAGCATAGAGTGTGAAAACTGAGTTTCCTTGAGAGCTGCTTGGAAGCCTGATGGTGTGTGAAGTTAGTGAGCCAAATGGAGTTGTTCTCCCACAAGAACCACTCGGCTGATCCTTCTTCAATATGCCCTTCACCAACATGCTGTGTTTCCTTGATTGAATTAGCTCTCACACCAATATTTGCGTCGAGAGCCTTTGCATTGAGGGCTATCTGAAAACGGCTGTGGCGCTGAAGTTGCCTGTGAATGTGGAGTTGGTGGTATGTGAAACCCGCATGTGGAGCATTCCTTTGTGTGGAATGCTCACCAAGCTTCATTTCAGTCCTAGGCACTCAAAGGGCACTAAGCATAGAGTGTGAAAACTGAGTTTCCTTGAGAGCTGCTTGGAAGCCTGATGGTGTGTGAAGTTACTGAGCCAAATGGAGTTGTTCTCCCACAAGAACCACTCGGCTGATCCTTCTTCAATATGCCCTTCACCAACATGCAGTGTTTCCTTGATTGAATTAGCTCTCACAACAATATTTGCGTCTAGAGCCTTTGCATTGACATCTATCTGAAAACGGCTGTGGCGCTGAAGTTGCCTGTGAATGTCGAGTTGGTGGCATGTGAAACCCGCATGTGGAGCATTCGTTTGTGTGGGATGCTCACCCAGGTTCATTCCTAGATAATGCACTCAAAGGGCACTAAGCATAGAGTGTGAAAACTGAGTTTCCTTGAGAGCTGCTTGGAAGCCTGATGGTGTGTGAAGTTAGCGAGCCAAATGGAGTTGTTCTCCCACAAGAACCACTCGGCTGATCCTTCCTCAATATGCCCTTCACCAACATGCAGTGTTTCCTTGATTGAATTAGCTCTCACACCAATATTTGCGTCGAGAGCCTTTGCATTGAGGGCTATCTGAAAACGGCTGTGGCGCTGAAGTTGCCTGTGAATGTGGAGTTGGTGGCATGTGAAACCCACATGTGGAGCATTCGTTTGTGTGGGATGCTCTACCAGGTTCATTCCTAGATAATACACTCAAAGGGCACTAAGCATAGAGTGTGAAAACTGAGTTTCCTTGAGAGCTGCTTGGAAGCCTGATGGTGTGTGAAGTTAGTGAGCCAAATGGAGTTGTTCTCCCACAAGAACCACTCGGCTGATCCTTCTTCAATATGCCCTTCACCAACATGCAGTGTTTCCTTGATTGAATTAGCTCTCACACCAATATTTGCGTCTAGAGCCTTTGCATTGAGGGCTATCTGAAAACGGCTGTGGCGCTGAAGGTGCCTGTGAATGTGGAGTTGGTGGCATGTGAAACCCGCATGTGGAGCATTCGTTTGTGTGGGATGCTCTACCAAGCTTCACTTCTGTCCTAGGCACTCAAAGGGCACTAAGCATAGAGTGTGAAAACTGAGTTTCCTTGAGAGCTGCTTGGAAGCCTGATGGTGTGTGAAGTTAGTGAGCCAAATGGAGTTGTTCTCCCACAAGAACCACTCGGCTGATCCTTCTTCAATATGCCCTTCACCAACATGCAGTGTTTCCTTGATTGAATTAGCTCTCACACCAATATTTGCGTCGAGAGCCTTTGCATTGAGGGCTATCTGAAAACGGCTGTGGCGCTGAAGTTGCCTGTGAATGTGGAGTTGGTGGCATGTGAAACCCGCATGTGGAGCATTCGTTTGTGTGGGATGCTCTACCAGGTTCATTCCTAGATAATGCACCCAAAGGGCACTAAGCATAGAGTGTGAAAACTGAGTTTCCTTGAGAGCTGCTTGGAAGCCTGATGGTGTGTGAAGTTAGTGAGCCAAATGGAGTTGTTCTCCCACAAGAACCACTCGGCTGATCCTTCTTCAATATGCCCTTCACCAACATGCAGTGTTTCCTTGATTGAATTAGCTCTCACACCAATATTTGCGTCTAGAGCCTTTGCATTGAGGGCTATCTGAAAACGGCTGTGGCGCTGAAGTTGCCTGTGAATGTCGAGTTGGTGGCATGTGAAACCCGCATGTGGAGCATTCGTTTGTGTGGGATGCTCTACCAGGTTCATTCCTAGATAATGCACTCAAAGGGCACTAAGCATAGAGTGTGAAAACTGAGTTTCCTTGAGAGCTGCTTGGAAGCCTGATGGTGTGTGAAGTTAGTGAGCCAAATGGAGTTGTTCTCCCACAAGAACCACACGGCTGATCCTTCTTCAATATGCCCTTCACCAACATGCAGTGTTTCCTTGATGGAATTAGCTCTCCTACCAATAATTGCGTCGAGAGCCTTTGCATTGAGGGCTATCTGAAAACGGCTGTGGCGCTGAAGTTGATTGTGAATATGGAGTTGGTGGCAGGTAAAACCTGCATGTGGAGCATTCGTTTGTGTGGGATGCTCTACCAGGTTCATTCCTAATTAATGCACTCAAAGGGCACTAAGCATAGAGTGTGAAAACTGAGTTTCCTTGAGAGCTGCTTGGAAGCCTGATGGTGTGTAAAGTTAGTGAGCCAAATGGAGTTGTTCTCCCACAAGAACCACTCGGCTGATCCTTCTTCAATATGCCCTTCACCAACATGCAGTGTTTCCTTGATTGAATTACTTCTCACACCAATATTTGCGTCTAGAGCCTTTGCATTGAGGGCTATCTGAAAACGGCTGTGGCGCTGAAGTTGCCTGTGAATGTGGAGTTGGTGGCATGTAAAACAAGCATGTGGAGCATTCGTTTGTGTGGGATGCTCTGCCAGGTTCATTCCTAATTAATGCACTCAAAGGGCACTAAGCATAGAGTGTGAAAACTGAGTTTCCTTGAGAGCTGCTTGGAAGCCTGATGGTGTGTGAAGTTAGTGAGCCAAATGGAGTTGTTCTCCCACAAGAACCACTCGGCTGATCCTTCTTCAATATGCCCTTCACCAACATGCAGTGTTTCCTTGATTGAATTAGCTCTCACACCAATATTTGCGTCGAGAGCCTTTGCATTGAGGGCTATCTGAAAACGGCTGTGGCGCTGAAGTTGCCTGTGAATGTGGAGTTGGTGGCATGTGAAACCCGCATGTGGAGCATTCGTTTGTGTGGGATGCTCTACCAGGTTCATTCCTAGATAATGCACTCAAAGGGCACTAAGCATAGAGTGTGAAAACTGAGTTTCCTTGAGAGCTGCTTGGAAGCCTGATGGTGTGTGAAGTTAGTGAGCCAAATGGAGTTGTTCTCCCACAAGAACCACTCGGCTGATCCTTCTTCAATATGCCCTTCACCAACATGCAGTGTTTCCTTGATTGAATTAGCTCTCACACCAATATTTGCGTTTAGAGCCTTTGCATTGAGGGCTATCTGAAAACGGCTGTGGCGCTGAAGTTGCCTGTGAATGTCGAGTTGGTGGCATGTGAAACCCGCATGTGGAGCATTCGTTTGTGTGGGATGCTCTACCAGGTTCATTCCTAGATAATGCACTCAAAGGGCACTAAGCATAGAGTGTGAAAACTGAGTTTCCTTGAGAGCTGCTTGGAAGCCTGATGGTGTGTGAAGTTAGTGAGCCAAATGGAGTTGTTCTCCCACAAGAACCACTCGGCTGATCCTTCTTCAATATGCCCTTCACCAACATGCAGTGTTTCCTTGATTGATTTAGCTCTCACACCAATATTTGCGTCGAGAGCCTTTGCATTGAGGGCTATCTGAAAACGGCTATGGCACTGAAGGTGCCTGTGAATGTGGAGTTGGTGGCATGTGAAACCCGCATGTGGAGCATTCGTTTGTGTGGGATGCTCACAAAGCTTCATTTCAGTCCTAGGCACTGAAAGGGCACTTAGCATAGAGTGTGAAAACTGAGTTTCCTTGAGAGCTGCTTGGAAGCCTGATGGTGTGTGAAGTTAGTGAGCCAAATGGAGTTGTTCTCCCACAAGAACCACTCGGCTGATCCTTCTTCAATATGCCCTTCACCAACATGCAGTGTTTCCTTGATTGAATTAGCTCTCACACCAATATTTGCGTCGAGAGCCTTTGCATTGAGGGCTACCTGAAAACGGCTGTGGCGCTGAAGTTGCCTGTGAATGTGGAGTTGGTGGCATGTGAAACCCGCATGTGGAGCATTCGTTTGTGTGGGATGCTCACCAAGCTTCATTTCAGTCCTAGGCACTCAAAGGGCACTAAGCATAGAGTGTGAAAACTGAGTTTCCTTGAGAGCTGCTTGGAAGCCTGATGGTGTGTGAAGTTACTGAGCCAAATGGAGTTGTTCTCCCACAAGAACCACTCGGCTGATCCTTCTTCAATATGCCCTTCACCAACATGCAGTGTTTCCTTGATTGAATTAGCTCTCACAACAATATTTGCGTCTAGAGCCTTTGCATTGACATCTATGTGAAAACGGCTGTGGCGCTGAAGTTGCCTGTGAATGTCGAGTTGGTGGCATGTGAAACCCGCATGTGGAGCATTCGTTTGTGTGGGATGCTCTACCAGGTTCATTCCTAGATAATGCACTCAAAGGGCACTAAGCATAGAGTGTGAAAACTGAGTTTCCTTGAGAGCTGCTTGGAAGCCTGATGGTGTGTGAAGTTAGTGAGCCAAATGGAGTTGTTCTCCCACAAGAACCACTCGGCTGATCCTTCTTCAATATGCCCTTCACCAACATGCAGTGTTTCCTTGATGGAATTAGCTCTCCTACCAATATTTGCGTCTAGAGCCTTTGCATTGAGGGCTATCTGAAAACGGCTGTGGCGCTGAAGTTGATTGTGAATATGGAGTTGGTGGCATGTGAAACCTGCATGTGGAGCATTCGTTTATGTGGGATGCTCTACCAGGTTCATTCCTAGATAATGCACTCAAAGGGCACTAAGCATAGAGTGTGAAAACTGAGTTTCCTTGAGAGCTGCTTGGAAGCCTGATGGTGTGTGAAGTTAGTGAGCCAAATGGAGTTGTTCTCCTACCAGAACCACTCGGCTGATCCTTCTTCAATATGCCCTTCACCAGCATGCAGTGTTTCCTTGATTGAATTAGCTCTCACACGAATATTTGCGTCTAGAGCCTTTGCATTGAGGGCTATCTGAAAACGGCTGTGGCGCTGAAGTTGCCTGTGAATGTGGAGTTGGTGGCATGTAAAACAAGCATGTGGAGCATTCATTTGTGTGGGATGCTCTGCCAGGTTCATTCCTAATTAATGCACTCAAAGGGCACTAAGCATAGAGTGTGAAAACTGAGTTTCCTTGAGAGCTGCTTGGAAGCCTGATGGTGTGTGAAGTTAGTGAGCCAAATGGAGTTGTTCTCCCACAAGAACCACTCGGCTGATCCTTCTTCAATATGCCCTTCACCAACATGCAGTGTTTCCTTGATTGAATTAGCTCTCACACCAATATTTGCGTCTAGAGCCTTTGCATTGAGGGCTATCTGAAAACGGCTGTGGCGCTGAAGTGGCCTGTGAATGTGGAGTTGGTGGCATGTGAAACCCGCATGTGGAGCATTCGTTTGTGTGGGATGCTCTACCAGGTTCATTCCTAGATAATGCACTCAAAGGGCACTAAGCATAGAGTGTGAAAACTGAGTTTCCTTGAGAGCTGCTTGGAAGCCTGATGGTGTGTGAAGTTAGTGCGCCAAATGGAGTTGTTCTCCCACAAGAACCACTCGGCTGATTCTTCTTCAATATGCCATTCACCAACATGCAGTGTTTCCTTGATTGAATTAGCTCTCACACCAATATTTGCGTCTAGAGCCTTTGCATTGAGGGCTATCTGAAAACGGCTGTGGCGCTGAAGTTGCCTGAGAATGTGGAGTTGGTGGCATGTGAAACCCGCATGTGGAGCATTCGTTTGTGTGGGATGCTCACCAAGCTTCATTTCAGTCCTAGGCACTCAAAGGGCACTAAGCATAGAGTGTGAAAACTGAGTTTCCTTGAGAGCTGATTGGAAGCCTGATGGTGTGTGAAGTTAGTGAGCCAAATGGAGTTGTTCTCCCACAAGAACCACTCGGCTGATCCTTCTTCAATATGCCCTTCACCAACATGCAGTGTTTCCTTGATTGAATTAGCTCTCACACCAATATTTGCGTCTAGAGCCTTTGCATTGAGGGCTATCTGAAAACGGCTGTGGCGCTGAAGTGGCCTGTGAATGTGGAGTTGGTGGCATGTGAAACCCGCATGTGGAGCATTCGTTTGTGTGGGATGCTCTACCAGGTTCATTCCTAGATAATGCACTCAAAGGGCACTAAGCATAGAGTGTGAAAACTGAGTTTCCTTGAGAGCTGCTTGGAAGCCTGATGGTGTGTGAAGTTAGTGAGCCAAATGGAGTTGTTCTCCCACAAGAACCACACGGCTGATCCTTCTTCAATATGCCCTTCACCAACATGCAGTGTTTCCTTGATGGAATTAGCTCTCCTACCAATAATTGCGTCGAGAGCCTTTGCATTGAGGGCTATCTGAAAACGGCTGTGGCGCTGAAGTTGATTGTGAATATGGAGTTGGTGGCAGGTAAAACCTGCATGTGGAGCATTCGTTTGTGTGGGATGCTCTACCAGGTTCATTCCTAATTAATGCACTCAAAGGGCACTAAGCATAGAGTGTGAAAACTGAGTTTCCTTGAGAGCTGCTTGGAAGCCTGATGGTGTGTAAAGTTAGTGAGCCAAATGGAGTTGTTCTCCCACAAGAACCACTCGGCTGATCCTTCTTCAATATGCCCTTCACCAACATGCAGTGTTTCCTTGATTGAATTACTTCTCACACCAATATTTGCGTCTAGAGCCTTTGCATTGAGGGCTATCTGAAAACGGCTGTGGCGCTGAAGTTGCCTGTGAATGTGGAGTTGGTGGCATGTAAAACAAGCATGTGGAGCATTCGTTTGTGTGGGATGCTCTGCCAGGTTCATTCCTAATTAATGCACTCAAAGGGCACTAAGCATAGAGTGTGAAAACTGAGTTTCCTTGAGAGCTGCTTGGAAGCCTGATGGTGTGTGAAGTTAGTGAGCCAAATGGAGTTGTTCTCCCACAAGAACCACTCGGCTGATCCTTCTTCAATATGCCCTTCACCAACATGCAGTGTTTCCTTGATTGAATTAGCTCTCACACCAATATTTGCGTCGAGAGCCTTTGCATTGAGGGCTATCTGAAAACGGCTGTGGCGCTGAAGTTGCCTGTGAATGTGGAGTTGGTGGCATGTGAAACCCGCATGTGGAGCATTCGTTTGTGTGGGATGCTCTACCAGGTTCATTCCTAGATAATGCACTCAAAGGGCACTAAGCATAGAGTGTGAAAACTGAGTTTCCTTGAGAGCTGCTTGGAAGCCTGATGGTGTGTGAAGTTAGTGAGCCAAATGGAGTTGTTCTCCCACAAGAACCACTCGGCTGATCCTTCTTCAATATGCCCTTCACCAACATGCAGTGTTTCCTTGATTGAATTAGCTCTCACACCAATATTTGCGTTTAGAGCCTTTGCATTGAGGGCTATCTGAAAACGGCTGTGGCGCTGAAGTTGCCTGTGAATGTGGAGTTGGTGGCATGTGAAACCCGCATGTGGAGCATTCGTTTGTGTGGGATGCTCTACCAGGTTCATTCCTAGATAATGCACTCAAAGGGCACTAAGCATAGAGTGTGAAAACTGAGTTTCCTTGAGAGCTGCTTGGAAGCCTGATGGTGTGTGAAGTTAGTGAGCCAAATGGAGTTGTTCTCCCACAAGAACCACTCGGCTGATCCTTCTTCAATATGCCCTTCACCAACATGCAGTGTTTCCTTGATTGATTTAGCTCTCACACCAATATTTGCGTCGAGAGCCTTTGCATTGAGGGCTATCTGAAAACGGCTATGGCACTGAAGGTGCCTGTGAATGTGGAGTTGGTGGCATGTGAAACCCGCATGTGGAGCATTCGTTTGTGTGGGATGCTCACAAAGCTTCATTTCAGTCCTAGGCACTGAAAGGGCACTTAGCATAGAGTGTGAAAACTGAGTTTCCTTGAGAGCTGCTTGGAAGCCTGATGGTGTGTGAAGTTAGTGAGCCAAATGGAGTTGTTCTCCCACAAGAACCACTCGGCTGATCCTTCTTCAATATGCCCTTCACCAACATGCAGTGTTTCCTTGATTGAATTAGCTCTCACACCAATATTTGCGTCGAGAGCCTTTGCATTGAGGGCTACCTGAAAACGGCTGTGGCGCTGAAGTTGCCTGTGAATGTGGAGTTGGTGGCATGTGAAACCCGCATGTGGAGCATTCGTTTGTGTGGGATGCTCACCAAGCTTCATTTCAGTCCTAGGCACTCAAAGGGCACTAAGCATAGAGTGTGAAAACTGAGTTTCCTTGAGAGCTGCTTGGAAGCCTGATGGTGTGTGAAGTTACTGAGCCAAATGGAGTTGTTCTCCCACAAGAACCACTCGGCTGATCCTTCTTCAATATGCCCTTCACCAACATGCAGTGTTTCCTTGATTGAATTAGCTCTCACAACAATATTTGCGTCTAGAGCCTTTGCATTGACATCTATGTGAAAACGGCTGTGGCGCTGAAGTTGCCTGTGAATGTCGAGTTGGTGGCATGTGAAACCCGCATGTGGAGCATTCGTTTGTGTGGGATGCTCTACCAGGTTCATTCCTAGATAATGCACTCAAAGGGCACTAAGCATAGAGTGTGAAAACTGAGTTTCCTTGAGAGCTGCTTGGAAGCCTGATGGTGTGTGAAGTTAGTGAGCCAAATGGAGTTGTTCTCCCACAAGAACCACACGGCTGATCCTTCTTCAATATGCCCTTCACCAACATGCAGTGTTTCCTTGATGGAATTAGCTCTCCTACCAATAATTGCGTCGAGAGCCTTTGCATTGAGGGCTATCTGAAAACGGCTGTGGCGCTGAAGTTGATTGTGAATATGGAGTTGGTGGCAGGTAAAACCTGCATGTGGAGCATTCGTTTGTGTGGGATGCTCTACCAGGTTCATTCCTAATTAATGCACTCAAAGGGCACTAAGCATAGAGTGTGAAAACTGAGTTTCCTTGAGAGCTGCTTGGAAGCCTGATGGTGTGTAAAGTTAGTGAGCCAAATGGAGTTGTTCTCCCACAAGAACCACTCGGCTGATCCTTCTTCAATATGCCCTTCACCAACATGCAGTGTTTCCTTGATTGAATTACTTCTCACACCAATATTTGCGTCTAGAGCCTTTGCATTGAGGGCTATCTGAAAACGGCTGTGGCGCTGAAGTTGCCTGTGAATGTGGAGTTGGTGGCATGTAAAACAAGCATGTGGAGCATTCGTTTGTGTGGGATGCTCTGCCAGGTTCATTCCTAATTAATGCACTCAAAGGGCACTAAGCATAGAGTGTGAAAACTGAGTTTCCTTGAGAGCTGCTTGGAAGCCTGATGGTGTGTGAAGTTAGTGAGCCAAATGGAGTTGTTCTCCCACAAGAACCACTCGGCTGATCCTTCTTCAATATGCCCTTCACCAACATGCAGTGTTTCCTTGATTGAATTAGCTCTCACACCAATATTTGCGTCGAGAGCCTTTGCATTGAGGGCTATCTGAAAACGGCTGTGGCGCTGAAGTTGCCTGTGAATGTGGAGTTGGTGGCATGTGAAACCCGCATGTGGAGCATTCGTTTGTGTGGGATGCTCTACCAGGTTCATTCCTAGATAATGCACTCAAAGGGCACTAAGCATAGAGTGTGAAAACTGAGTTTCCTTGAGAGCTGCTTGGAAGCCTGATGGTGTGTGAAGTTAGTGAGCCAAATGGAGTTGTTCTCCCACAAGAACCACTCGGCTGATCCTTCTTCAATATGCCCTTCACCAACATGCAGTGTTTCCTTGATTGAATTAGCTCTCACACCAATATTTGCGTTTAGAGCCTTTGCATTGAGGGCTATCTGAAAACGGCTGTGGCGCTGAAGTTGCCTGTGAATGTCGAGTTGGTGGCATGTGAAACCCGCATGTGGAGCATTCGTTTGTGTGGGATGCTCTACCAGGTTCATTCCTAGATAATGCACTCAAAGGGCACTAAGCATAGAGTGTGAAAACTGAGTTTCCTTGAGAGCTGCTTGGAAGCCTGATGGTGTGTGAAGTTAGTGAGCCAAATGGAGTTGTTCTCCCACAAGAACCACTCGGCTGATCCTTCTTCAATATGCCCTTCACCAACATGCAGTGTTTCCTTGATTGATTTAGCTCTCACACCAATATTTGCGTCGAGAGCCTTTGCATTGAGGGCTATCTGAAAACGGCTATGGCACTGAAGGTGCCTGTGAATGTGGAGTTGGTGGCATGTGAAACCCGCATGTGGAGCATTCGTTTGTGTGGGATGCTCACAAAGCTTCATTTCAGTCCTAGGCACTGAAAGGGCACTTAGCATAGAGTGTGAAAACTGAGTTTCCTTGAGAGCTGCTTGGAAGCCTGATGGTGTGTGAAGTTAGTGAGCCAAATGGAGTTGTTCTCCCACAAGAACCACTCGGCTGATCCTTCTTCAATATGCCCTTCACCAACATGCAGTGTTTCCTTGATTGAATTAGCTCTCACACCAATATTTGCGTCGAGAGCCTTTGCATTGAGGGCTACCTGAAAACGGCTGTGGCGCTGAAGTTGCCTGTGAATGTGGAGTTGGTGGCATGTGAAACCCGCATGTGGAGCATTCGTTTGTGTGGGATGCTCACCAAGCTTCATTTCAGTCCTAGGCACTCAAAGGGCACTAAGCATAGAGTGTGAAAACTGAGTTTCCTTGAGAGCTGCTTGGAAGCCTGATGGTGTGTGAAGTTACTGAGCCAAATGGAGTTGTTCTCCCACAAGAACCACTCGGCTGATCCTTCTTCAATATGCCCTTCACCAACATGCAGTGTTTCCTTGATTGAATTAGCTCTCACAACAATATTTGCGTCTAGAGCCTTTGCATTGACATCTATGTGAAAACGGCTGTGGCGCTGAAGTTGCCTGTGAATGTCGAGTTGGTGGCATGTGAAACCCGCATGTGGAGCATTCGTTTGTGTGGGATGCTCTACCAGGTTCATTCCTAGATAATGCACTCAAAGGGCACTAAGCATAGAGTGTGAAAACTGAGTTTCCTTGAGAGCTGCTTGGAAGCCTGATGGTGTGTGAAGTTAGTGAGCCAAATGGAGTTGTTCTCCCACAAGAACCACTCGGCTGATCCTTCTTCAATATGCCCTTCACCAACATGCAGTGTTTCCTTGATGGAATTAGCTCTCCTACCAATATTTGCGTCTAGAGCCTTTGCATTGAGGGCTATCTGAAAACGGCTGTGGCGCTGAAGTTGATTGTGAATATGGAGTTGGTGGCATGTGAAACCTGCATGTGGAGCATTCGTTTATGTGGGATGCTCTACCAGGTTCATTCCTAGATAATGCACTCAAAGGGCACTAAGCATAGAGTGTGAAAACTGAGTTTCCTTGAGAGCTGCTTGGAAGCCTGATGGTGTGTGAAGTTAGTGAGCCAAATGGAGTTGTTCTCCTACCAGAACCACTCGGCTGATCCTTCTTCAATATGCCCTTCACCAGCATGCAGTGTTTCCTTGATTGAATTAGCTCTCACACGAATATTTGCGTCTAGAGCCTTTGCATTGAGGGCTATCTGAAAACGGCTGTGGCGCTGAAGTTGCCTGTGAATGTGGAGTTGGTGGCATGTAAAACAAGCATGTGGAGCATTCATTTGTGTGGGATGCTCTGCCAGGTTCATTCCTAATTAATGCACTCAAAGGGCACTAAGCATAGAGTGTGAAAACTGAGTTTCCTTGAGAGCTGCTTGGAAGCCTGATGGTGTGTGAAGTTAGTGAGCCAAATGGAGTTGTTCTCCCACAAGAACCACTCGGCTGATCCTTCTTCAATATGCCCTTCACCAACATGCAGTGTTTCCTTGATTGAATTAGCTCTCACACCAATATTTGCGTCTAGAGCCTTTGCATTGAGGGCTATCTGAAAACGGCTGTGGCGCTGAAGTGGCCTGTGAATGTGGAGTTGGTGGCATGTGAAACCCGCATGTGGAGCATTCGTTTGTGTGGGATGCTCTACCAGGTTCATTCCTAGATAATGCACTCAAAGGGCACTAAGCATAGAGTGTGAAAACTGAGTTTCCTTGAGAGCTGCTTGGAAGCCTGATGGTGTGTGAAGTTAGTGCGCCAAATGGAGTTGTTCTCCCACAAGAACCACTCGGCTGATTCTTCTTCAATATGCCATTCACCAACATGCAGTGTTTCCTTGATTGAATTAGCTCTCACACCAATATTTGCGTCTAGAGCCTTTGCATTGAGGGCTATCTGAAAACGGCTGTGGCGCTGAAGTTGCCTGAGAATGTGGAGTTGGTGGCATGTGAAACCCGCATGTGGAGCATTCGTTTGTGTGGGATGCTCACCAAGCTTCATTTCAGTCCTAGGCACTCAAAGGGCACTAAGCATAGAGTGTGAAAACTGAGTTTCCTTGAGAGCTGATTGGAAGCCTGATGGTGTGTGAAGTTAGTGAGCCAAATGGAGTTGTTCTCCCACAAGAACCACTCGGCTGATCCTTCTTCAATATGCCCTTCACCAACATGCAGTGTTTCCTTGATTGAATTAGCTCTCACACCAATATTTGCGTCTAGAGCCTTTGCATTGAGGGCTATCTGAAAACGGCTGTGGCGCTGAAGTGGCCTGTGAATGTGGAGTTGGTGGCATGTGAAACCCGCATGTGGAGCATTCGTTTGTGTGGGATGCTCTACCAGGTTCATTCCTAGATAATGCACTCAAAGGGCACTAAGCATAGAGTGTGAAAACTGAGTTTCCTTGAGAGCTGCTTGGAAGCCTGATGGTGTGTGAAGTTAGTGCGCCAAATGGAGTTGTTCTCCCACAAGAACCACTCGGCTGATTCTTCTTCAATATGCCATTCACCAACATGCAGTGTTTCCTTGATTGAATTAGCTCTCACACCAATATTTGCGTCTAGAGCCTTTGCATTGAGGGCTATCTGAAAACGGCTGTGGCGCTGAAGTTGCCTGAGAATGCGGAGTTGGTGGCATGTGAAACCCGCATGTGGAGCATTCGTTTGTGTGGGATGCTCACCAAGCTTCATTTCAGTCCTAGGCACTCAAAGGGCACTAAGCATAGAGTGTGAAAACTGAGTTTCCTTGAGAGCTGATTGGAAGCCTGATGGTGTGTGAAGTTAGTGAGCCAAATGGAGTTGTTCTCCCACAAGAACCACTCGGCTGATCCTTCTTCAATATGCCCTTCACCAACATGCAGTGTTTCCTTGATTGAATTAGCTCTCACAACAATATTTGCGTCTAGAGCCTTTGCATTGACATCTATGTGAAAACGGCTGTGGCGCTGAAGTTGCCTGTGAATGTCGAGTTGGTGGCATGTGAAACCCGCATGTGGAGCATTCGTTTGTGTGGGATGCTCTACCAGGTTCATTCCTAGATAATGCACTCAAAGGGCACTAAGCATAGAGTGTGAAAACTGAGTTTCCTTGAGAGCTGCTTGGAAGCCTGATGGTGTGTGAAGTTAGTGAGCCAAATGGAGTTGTTCTCCCACAAGAACCACACGGCTGATCCTTCTTCAATATGCCCTTCACCAACATGCAGTGTTTCCTTGATGGAATTAGCTCTCCTACCAATAATTGCGTCGAGAGCCTTTGCATTGAGGGCTATCTGAAAACGGCTGTGGCGCTGAAGTTGATTGTGAATATGGAGTTGGTGGCAGGTAAAACCTGCATGTGGAGCATTCGTTTGTGTGGGATGCTCTACCAGGTTCATTCCTAATTAATGCACTCAAAGGGCACTAAGCATAGAGTGTGAAAACTGAGTTTCCTTGAGAGCTGCTTGGAAGCCTGATGGTGTGTAAAGTTAGTGAGCCAAATGGAGTTGTTCTCCCACAAGAACCACTCGGCTGATCCTTCTTCAATATGCCCTTCACCAACATGCAGTGTTTCCTTGATTGAATTACTTCTCACACCAATATTTGCGTCTAGAGCCTTTGCATTGAGGGCTATCTGAAAACGGCTGTGGCGCTGAAGTTGCCTGTGAATGTGGAGTTGGTGGCATGTAAAACAAGCATGTGGAGCATTCGTTTGTGTGGGATGCTCTGCCAGGTTCATTCCTAATTAATGCACTCAAAGGGCACTAAGCATAGAGTGTGAAAACTGAGTTTCCTTGAGAGCTGCTTGGAAGCCTGATGGTGTGTGAAGTTAGTGAGCCAAATGGAGTTGTTCTCCCACAAGAACCACTCGGCTGATCCTTCTTCAATATGCCCTTCACCAACATGCAGTGTTTCCTTGATTGAATTAGCTCTCACACCAATATTTGCGTCGAGAGCCTTTGCATTGAGGGCTATCTGAAAACGGCTGTGGCGCTGAAGTTGCCTGTGAATGTGGAGTTGGTGGCATGTGAAACCCGCATGTGGAGCATTCGTTTGTGTGGGATGCTCTACCAGGTTCATTCCTAGATAATGCACTCAAAGGGCACTAAGCATAGAGTGTGAAAACTGAGTTTCCTTGAGAGCTGCTTGGAAGCCTGATGGTGTGTGAAGTTAGTGAGCCAAATGGAGTTGTTCTCCCACAAGAACCACTCGGCTGATCCTTCTTCAATATGCCCTTCACCAACATGCAGTGTTTCCTTGATTGAATTAGCTCTCACACCAATATTTGCGTTTAGAGCCTTTGCATTGAGGGCTATCTGAAAACGGCTGTGGCGCTGAAGTTGCCTGTGAATGTCGAGTTGGTGGCATGTGAAACCCGCATGTGGAGCATTCGTTTGTGTGGGATGCTCTACCAGGTTCATTCCTAGATAATGCACTCAAAGGGCACTAAGCATAGAGTGTGAAAACTGAGTTTCCTTGAGAGCTGCTTGGAAGCCTGATGGTGTGTGAAGTTAGTGAGCCAAATGGAGTTGTTCTCCCACAAGAACCACTCGGCTGATCCTTCTTCAATATGCCCTTCACCAACATGCAGTGTTTCCTTGATTGATTTAGCTCTCACACCAATATTTGCGTCGAGAGCCTTTGCATTGAGGGCTATCTGAAAACGGCTATGGCACTGAAGGTGCCTGTGAATGTGGAGTTGGTGGCATGTGAAACCCGCATGTGGAGCATTCGTTTGTGTGGGATGCTCACAAAGCTTCATTTCAGTCCTAGGCACTGAAAGGGCACTTAGCATAGAGTGTGAAAACTGAGTTTCCTTGAGAGCTGCTTGGAAGCCTGATGGTGTGTGAAGTTAGTGAGCCAAATGGAGTTGTTCTCCCACAAGAACCACTCGGCTGATCCTTCTTCAATATGCCCTTCACCAACATGCAGTGTTTCCTTGATTGAATTAGCTCTCACACCAATATTTGCGTCGAGAGCCTTTGCATTGAGGGCTACCTGAAAACGGCTGTGGCGCTGAAGTTGCCTGTGAATGTGGAGTTGGTGGCATGTGAAACCCGCATGTGGAGCATTCGTTTGTGTGGGATGCTCACCAAGCTTCATTTCAGTCCTAGGCACTCAAAGGGCACTAAGCATAGAGTGTGAAAACTGAGTTTCCTTGAGAGCTGCTTGGAAGCCTGATGGTGTGTGAAGTTACTGAGCCAAATGGAGTTGTTCTCCCACAAGAACCACTCGGCTGATCCTTCTTCAATATGCCCTTCACCAACATGCAGTGTTTCCTTGATTGAATTAGCTCTCACAACAATATTTGCGTCTAGAGCCTTTGCATTGACATCTATGTGAAAACGGCTGTGGCGCTGAAGTTGCCTGTGAATGTCGAGTTGGTGGCATGTGAAACCCGCATGTGGAGCATTCGTTTGTGTGGGATGCTCTACCAGGTTCATTCCTAGATAATGCACTCAAAGGGCACTAAGCATAGAGTGTGAAAACTGAGTTTCCTTGAGAGCTGCTTGGAAGCCTGATGGTGTGTGAAGTTAGTGAGCCAAATGGAGTTGTTCTCCCACAAGAACCACTCGGCTGATCCTTCTTCAATATGCCCTTCACCAACATGCAGTGTTTCCTTGATGGAATTAGCTCTCCTACCAATATTTGCGTCTAGAGCCTTTGCATTGAGGGCTATCTGAAAACGGCTGTGGCGCTGAAGTTGATTGTGAATATGGAGTTGGTGGCATGTGAAACCTGCATGTGGAGCATTCGTTTATGTGGGATGCTCTACCAGGTTCATTCCTAGATAATGCACTCAAAGGGCACTAAGCATAGAGTGTGAAAACTGAGTTTCCTTGAGAGCTGCTTGGAAGCCTGATGGTGTGTGAAGTTAGTGAGCCAAATGGAGTTGTTCTCCTACCAGAACCACTCGGCTGATCCTTCTTCAATATGCCCTTCACCAGCATGCAGTGTTTCCTTGATTGAATTAGCTCTCACACGAATATTTGCGTCTAGAGCCTTTGCATTGAGGGCTATCTGAAAACGGCTGTGGCGCTGAAGTTGCCTGTGAATGTGGAGTTGGTGGCATGTAAAACAAGCATGTGGAGCATTCATTTGTGTGGGATGCTCTGCCAGGTTCATTCCTAATTAATGCACTCAAAGGGCACTAAGCATAGAGTGTGAAAACTGAGTTTCCTTGAGAGCTGCTTGGAAGCCTGATGGTGTGTGAAGTTAGTGAGCCAAATGGAGTTGTTCTCCCACAAGAACCACTCGGCTGATCCTTCTTCAATATGCCCTTCACCAACATGCAGTGTTTCCTTGATTGAATTAGCTCTCACACCAATATTTGCGTCTAGAGCCTTTGCATTGAGGGCTATCTGAAAACGGCTGTGGCGCTGAAGTGGCCTGTGAATGTGGAGTTGGTGGCATGTGAAACCCGCATGTGGAGCATTCGTTTGTGTGGGATGCTCTACCAGGTTCATTCCTAGATAATGCACTCAAAGGGCACTAAGCATAGAGTGTGAAAACTGAGTTTCCTTGAGAGCTGCTTGGAAGCCTGATGGTGTGTGAAGTTAGTGCGCCAAATGGAGTTGTTCTCCCACAAGAACCACTCGGCTGATTCTTCTTCAATATGCCATTCACCAACATGCAGTGTTTCCTTGATTGAATTAGCTCTCACACCAATATTTGCGTCTAGAGCCTTTGCATTGAGGGCTATCTGAAAACGGCTGTGGCGCTGAAGTTGCCTGAGAATGTGGAGTTGGTGGCATGTGAAACCCGCATGTGGAGCATTCGTTTGTGTGGGATGCTCACCAAGCTTCATTTCAGTCCTAGGCACTCAAAGGGCACTAAGCATAGAGTGTGAAAACTGAGTTTCCTTGAGAGCTGATTGGAAGCCTGATGGTGTGTGAAGTTAGTGAGCCAAATGGAGTTGTTCTCCCACAAGAACCACTCGGCTGATCCTTCTTCAATATGCCCTTCACCAACATGCAGTGTTTCCTTGATTGAATTAGCTCTCACACCAATATTTGCGTCTAGAGCCTTTGCATTGAGGGCTATCTGAAAACGGCTGTGGCGCTGAAGTGGCCTGTGAATGTGGAGTTGGTGGCATGTGAAACCCGCATGTGGAGCATTCGTTTGTGTGGGATGCTCTACCAGGTTCATTCCTAGATAATGCACTCAAAGGGCACTAAGCATAGAGTGTGAAAACTGAGTTTCCTTGAGAGCTGCTTGGAAGCCTGATGGTGTGTGAAGTTAGTGCGCCAAATGGAGTTGTTCTCCCACAAGAACCACTCGGCTGATTCTTCTTCAATATGCCATTCACCAACATGCAGTGTTTCCTTGATTGAATTAGCTCTCACACCAATATTTGCGTCTAGAGCCTTTGCATTGAGGGCTATCTGAAAACGGCTGTGGCGCTGAAGTTGCCTGAGAATGCGGAGTTGGTGGCATGTGAAACCCGCATGTGGAGCATTCGTTTGTGTGGGATGCTCACCAAGCTTCATTTCAGTCCTAGGCACTCAAAGGGCACTAAGCATAGAGTGTGAAAACTGAGTTTCCTTGAGAGCTGATTGGAAGCCTGATGGTGTGTGAAGTTAGTGAGCCAAATGGAGTTGTTCTCCCACAAGAACCACTCGGCTGATCCTTCTTCAATATGCCCTTCACCAACATGCAGTGTTTCCTTGATTGAATTAGCTCTCACACCAATATTTGCGTCTAGAGCCTTTGCATTGAGGGCTATCTGAAAACGGCTGTGGCGCTGAAGTGGCCTGTGAATGTGGAGTTGGTGGCATGTGAAACCCGCATGTGGAGCATTCGTTTGTGTGGGATGCTCTACCAGTTCATTCCTAGATAATGCACTCAAAGGGCACTAAGCATAGAGTGTGAAAACTGAGTTTCCTTGAGAGCTGCTTGGAAGCCTGATGGTGTGTGAAGTTAGTGCGCCAAATGGAGTTGTTCTCCCACAAGAACCACTCGGCTGATTCTTCTTCAATATGCCATTCACCAACATGCAGTGTTTCCTTGATTGAATTAGCTCTCACACCAATATTTGCGTCTAGAGCCTTTGCATTGAGGGCTATCTGAAAACGGCTGTGGCGCTGAAGTTGCCTGAGAATGTGGAGTGGTGGCATGTGAAACCCGCATGTGGAGCATTCGTTTGTGTGGGATGCTCACCAAGCTTCATTTCAGTCCTAGGCACTCAAAGGGCACTAAGCATAGAGTGTGAAAACTGAGTTTCCTTGAGAGCTGATTGGAAGCCTGATGGTGTGTGAAGTTAGTGAGCCAAATGGAGTTGTTCTCCCACAAGAACCACTCGGCTGATCCTTCTTCAATATGCCCTTCACCAACATGCAGTGTTTCCTTGATTGAATTAGCTCTCACACCAATATTTGCGTCTAGAGCCTTTGCATTGAGGGCTATCTGAAAACGGCTGTGGCGCTGAAGTGGCCTGTGAATGTGGAGTTGGTGGCATGTGAAACCCGCATGTGGAGCATTCGTTTGTGTGGGATGCTCTACCAGGTTCATTCCTAGATAATGCACTCAAAGGGCACTAAGCATAGAGTGTGAAAACTGAGTTTCCTTGAGAGCTGTTTTTAAGCCTGATGGTGTGTGAAGTTAGTGAGCCAAATGGAGTTGTTCTCCCACAAGAACCACTCGGCTGATCCTTCTTCAATATGCCCTTCTCCATCATGCAGTGTTTCCTTGATTGAATTAGCTCTCACACCAATATTTGCGTCGAGAGCCTTTGCATTGAGGGCTATCTGAAAACGGCTGTGGCGGTGAAGTTGCCTGTGAATGTGGAGTTGGTGGCATGTGAAACCCGCATGTGGAGCATTCGTTTGTGTGGGATGCTCTACCAGGTTCATTCCTAGATAATGCACTCAAAGGGCACTAAGCATAGAGTGTGAAAACTGAGTTTCCTTGAGAGCTGCTTGGAAGCCTGATGGTGTGTGAAGTTAGTGAGCCAAATGGAGTTGTTCTCCCACAAGAACCACTCGGCTGATCCTTCTTCAATATGCCCTTCACCAACATGCAGTGTTTCCTTGATTGATTTAGCTCTCACACCAATATTTGCGTCTAGAGCCTTTACATTGAGGGCTATCTGAAAACGGCTATGGCACTGAAGGTGCCTGTGAATGTGGAGTTGGTGGCATGTGAAACCCGCATGTGGAGCATTCGTTTGTGTGGGATGCTCACAAAGCTTCATTTCAGTCCTAGGCACTGAAAGGGCACTTAGCATAGAGTGTGAAAACTGAGTTTCCTTGAGAGCTGCTTGGAAGCCTGATGGTGTGTGAAGTTAGTGAGCCAAATGGAGTTGTTCTCCCACAAGAACCACTCGGCTGATCCTTCTTCAATATGCCCTTCACCAACATGCAGTGTTTCCTTGATTGAATTAGCTCTCACACCAATATTTGCGTCGAGAGCCTTTGCATTGAGGGCTACCTGAAAACGGCTGTGGCGCTGAAGTTGCCTGTGAATGTGGAGTTGGTGGCATGTGAAACAAGCATGTGGAGCATTCGTTTGTGTGGGATGCTCTACCAGGTTCATTCCTAGATAATGCACCCAAAGGGCACTAAGCATACAGTGTGAAAACTGAGTTTCCTTGAGAGCTGCTTGGAAGCCTGATGGTGTGTGAAGTTACTGAGCCAAATGGAGTTGTTCTCCCACAAGAACCACTCGGCTGATCCTTCTTCAATATGCCCTTCACCAACATGCAGTGTTTCCTTGATTGAATTAGCTCTCACACCAATATTTGCGTCTAGAGCCTTTGCATTGAGGCTATCTGAAAACGGCTGTGGCGCTGAAGTTGCCTGTGAATGTGGAGTTGGTGGCATGTGAAACCCGCATGTGGAGCATTCGTTTGTGTGGGATGCTCACAAAGCTTCATTTCAGTCCTAGGCACTGAAAGGGCACTTAGCATAGAGTGTGAAAACTGAGTTTCCTTGAGAGCTGCTTGGAAGCCTGATGGTGTGTGAAGTTAGTGAGTCAAATGGAGTTGTTCTCCCACAAGAACCACTCGGCTGATCCTTCTTCAATATGCCCTTCACCAACATGCAGTGTTTCCTTGATTGAATTAGCTCTCACACCAATATTTGCGTCGAGAGCCTTTGCATTGAGGGCTACCTGAAAACGGCTGTGGCGCTGAAGTTGCCTGTGAATGTGGAGTTGGTGGCATGTGAAACCCGCATGTGGAGCATTCGTTTGTGTGGGATGCTCTACCAGGTTCATTCCTAGATAATGCACCAAAGGGCACTAAGCATAGAGTGTGAAAACTGAGTTTCCTTGAGAGCTGCTTGGAAGCCTGATGGTGTGTGAAGTTAGTGAGCCAAATGGAGTTGTTCTCCCACAAGAACCACTCGGCTGATCCTTCTTCAATATGCCCTTCACCAACATGCAGTGTTTCCTTGATTGAATTAGCTCTCACACCAATATTTGCGTCGAGAGCCTTTGCATTGAGGGCTATCTGAAAACGGCTGTGGCGCTGAAGTTGCCTGTGAATGTGGAGTTGGTGGCATGTGAAACCCGCATGTGGAGCATTCGTTTGTGTGGGATGCTCACCAAGCTTCATTTCAGTCCTAGGCACTCAAAGGGCACTAAGCATAGAGTGTGAAAACTGAGTTTCCTTGAGAGCTGCTTGGAAGCCTGATGGTGTGTGAAGTTAGTGAGCCAAATGGAGTTGTTCTCCACAAGAACCACTCGGCTGATCCTTCTTCAATATGCCCTTCACCAACATGCAGTGTTTCCTTGATTGAATTAGCTCTCACACCAATATTTGCGTCTAGAGCCTTTGCATTGAGGGCTATCTGAAAACGGCTGTGGCGCTGAAGTTGCCTGTGAATGTGGAGTTGGTGGCATGTGAAACCCGCATGTGGAGCATTCGTTTGTGTGGGATGCTCTACCAGGTTCATTCCTAATTAATGCACTCAAAGGGCACTAAGCATAGAGTGTGAAAACTGAGTTTCTTGAGAGCTGCTTGGAAGCCTGATGGTGTGTGAAGTTAGTGAGCCAAATGGAGTTGTTCTCCCACAACAACCACTCGGCTGATCCTTCTTCAATATGCCCTTCACCAACATGCAGTGTTTCCTTGATTGAATTAGCTCTCACACCAATATTTGCGTCTAGAGCCTTTGCATTGTGGGCTATCTGAAAACGGCTGTGGCGCTGAAGTTGCCTGTGAATGTGGAGTTGGTGGCATGTGAAACCCGCATGTGGAGCATTCGTTTGTGTGGGATGCTCTACCAGGTTCATTCCTAGATAATGCACTCAAAGGGCACTAAGCATAGAGTGTGAAAACTGAGTTTCCTTGAGAGCTGCTTGGAAGCCTGATGGTGTGTGAAGTTAGTGAGCCAAATGGAGTTGTTCTCCTACAAGAACCACTCGGCTGATCCTTCTTCAATATGCCCTTCACCAGCATGCAGTGTTTCCTTGATTGAATTAGCTCTCACACGAATATTTGTGTCTAGAGCCTTTGCATTGAGGGCTATCTGAAAACGGCTGTGGCGCTGAAGTTGCCTGTGAATGTGGAGTTGGTGGCATGTGAAACCCGCATGTGGAGCATTCGTTTGTGTGGGATGCTCTACCAGGTTCATTCCTAATTAATGCACTCAAAGGGCACTAAGCATAGAGTGTGAAAACTGAGTTTCCTTGAGAGCTGCTTGGAAGCCTGATGGTGTGTGAAGTTAGTGAGCCAAATGGAGTTGTTCTCCCACAAGAACCACTCGGCTGATCCTTCTTCAATATGCCCTTCACCAACATGCAGTGTTTCCTTGATTGAATTAGCTCTCACACCAATATTTGCGTCTAGAGCCTTTGCATTGAGGGCTATCTGAAAACGGCTGTGGCACTGAAGTTGCCTGTGAATGTGGAGTTGGTGGCATGTGAAAGCCGCATGTGGAGCATCCGTTTGTGTGGGATGCTCTACCAGGTTCATTCCTAGATAATGCACTCAAAGGGCACTAAGCATAGAGTGTGAAAACTGAGTTTCCTTGAGAGCTGCTTGGAAGCCTGATGGTGTGTGAAATTAGTGAGCCAAATGGAGTTGTTCTCCCACAAGAACCACTCGGCTGATCCTTCTTCAATATGCCCTTCACCAACATGCAGTGTTTCCTTGATTGAATTAGCTCTCACACCAATATTTGCGTCTAGAGCCTTTGCATTGAGGGCTATCTGAAAACGGCTGTGGCGCTGAAGTTGCCTGTGAATGTGGAGTTGGTGGCATGTGAAACCCGCATGTGGAGCATTCGTTTGTGTGCGATGCTCTACCAGGTTCATTCCTGGATAATGCACTCAAAGGGCACTAAGCATAGAGTGTGAAAAACTGAGTTTCCTTGAGAGCTGCTTGGAAGCGTGATGGTGTGTGAAGTTAGTGCGCCAAATGGAGTTGTTCTCCCACAAGAACCACTCGGCTGATCCTTCTTCAATATGCCCTTCGCCAACATGCAGTGTTTCCTTGATTGAATTAGCTCTCACACCAATATTTGCGTCTAGAGCCTTTGCATTGAGGGCTATCTGAAAACGGCTGTGGCACTGAAGTTGCCTGTGAATGTGGAGTTGGTGGCATGTGAAACCCGCATGTGGAGCATTCGTTTGTGTGGGATGCTCTACCAGGTTCATTCCTAGATAATGCACTCAAGGGCACTAAGCATAGAGTGTGAAAACTGAGTTTCCTTGAGAGCTGCTTGGAAGCCTGATGGTGTGTGAAGTTAGTGAGCCAAATGGAGTTGTTCTCCTACAAGAACCACTCGGCTGATCCTTCTTCAATATGCCCTTCACCAACATGCAATGTTTCCTTGATTGAATTAGCTCTCACACCAATATTTGCGTCGAGAGCCTTTGCATTGAGGGCTATCTGAAAACGGCTGTGGCGCTGAAGTTGCCTGTGAATGTGGAGTTGGTGGCATGTGAAACCCGCATGTGGAGCATTCGTTTGTGTGGGATGCTCACCAAGCTTCATTTCAGTCCTAGGCACTCAAAGGCACTAAGCATAGAGTGTGAAAACTGAGTTTCCTTGAGAGCTGCTTGGAAGCCTGATGGTGTGTGAAGTTACTGAGCCAAATGGAGTTGTTCTCCCACAAGAACCACTCGGCTGATCCTTCTTCAATATGCCCTTCACCAACATGCAGTGTTTCCTTGATTGAATTAGCTCTCACACCAATATTTGCGTCTAGAGCCTTTGCATTGAGGGCTATCTGAAAACGGCTGTGGCGCTGAAGTTGCCTGTGAATGTGGAGTTGGTGGCATGTGAAACCCGCATGTGGAGCATTCGTTTGTGTGGGATGCTCTACCAGGTTCATTCCTAGATAATGCACTCAAAGGGCACTAAGCATAGAGTGTGAAAACTGAGTTTCCTTGAGAGCTGCTTGGAAGCCTGATGGTGTGTGAAGTTAGTGAGCCAAATGGAGTTGTTCTCCCACAAGAACCACACGGCTGATCCTTCTTCAATATGCCCTTCACCAACATGCAGTGTTTCCTTGATGAATTAGCTCTCACACCAATAATTGCGTCTAGAGCCTTTGCATTGAGGGCTATCTGAAAACGGCTGTGGCGCTGAAGTTGATTGTGAATATGGAGTTGGTGGCATGTGAAACCTGCATGTGGAGCATTCGTTTGTGTGGGATGCTCTACCAGGTTCATTCCTAGATAATGCACTCAAAGGGCACTAAGCATAGAGTGTGAAAACTGAGTTTCCTTGAGAGCTGCTTGGAAGCCTGATGGTGTGTGAAGTTAGTGAGCCAAATGGAGTTGTTCTCCCACAAGAACCACTCGGCTGATCCTTCTTCAATATGCCCTTCACCAACATGCAGTGTTTACTTGATTGAATTAGCTCTCACACCAATATTTGCGTCTAGAGCCTTTGCATTGAGGGCTATCTGAAAACGGCTGTGGCGGTGAAGTTGCCTGTGAATGTGGAGTTGGTGGCATGTGAAACAAGCATGTGGAGCATTCGTTTGTGTGGGATGCTCTACCAGGTTCATTCCTAGATAATGCACTCAAAGGGCACTAAGCATAGAGTGTGAAAACTGAGTTTCCTTGAGAGCTGCTTGGAAGCCTGATGGTGTGTGAAGTTAGTGCGCCAAATGGAGTTGTTCTCCCACAAGAACCACTCGGCTGATTCTTCTTCAATATACCATTCACCAACATGCAGTGTTTCCTTGATTGAATTAGCTCTCACACCAATATTTGCGTCTAGAGCCTTTGCATTGAGGGCTATCTGAAAACGGCTGTGGCGCTGAAGTTGCCTGAGAATGTGGAGTTGGTGGCATGTGAAACCCGCATGTGGAGCATTCGTTTGTGTGGGATGCTCACCAAGCTTTATTTCAGTCCTAGGCACTCAAAGGGCACTAAGCATAGAGA